>NW_027516572.1:0-56771 GCF_048772815.1 Callospermophilus lateralis | reverse complement strand
GGAGAGAACAGAGTGAAACCTAAATATAAACTGCTACTCTAGACGCACGCTTCAACCTAGAAGAACAAAATTTGGTGAGCCAAGTCGGATTTGTGTAGTGATCATTACCTCCAAGTATCATCAAGATTGGGTGAAAAAATGTTTGCTGGTATTTCAGAAACTCGTTAATTCTTAGAAGCTTGGCAACGCCTCTCAATGACAGTGCTTTCCACAGTCTGTGCCTAGGGTTACTTGACGAGGAAACAAACCACAGAGACAAAACTGTGAACTCCTTTATTTTGTCAAGTTTTCAAAGAGCTACTACAAAACCATGTTGGATTTAGAGTTCCAAATTCATCTATCTATATAGGGAGACAGAGGAAACCTAAATATATACACTGCTACTGTAGACGAACGCTTCAACCTAGAAGAACAAAATTTGGTGAGCCAAGTCGGATTGGTGTAGTGATCATTACCACCAAGTATCATCAAGATTGGGTGAAAAAATGTGTGCTGGTATATCGGAAACTCGTTAATTCTTAGAAGCTTGGCCACGCCTCTCAATGACAGTGCTTTTCCACAGTCTGTGCCTAGGGCTACTTGAAGAGGAAAGAAACCATAGTGACAAACTGAGAACTCCTTTATTTTGTCAAGTTTCAAAGACCTACTACGAACCATGTTGAATTTAGAGTTCCAAATTCATCTATCTATATAGGAGAGAACAGAGGGAAACCTAAATATAAAAACTGCTACTGCAGACGAACGCTTCAACCTAGAAGAACAAAATTTGGTGAGCCAAGTCGGATTTGTGTACTGATCATTACCACCAAATATTATCAAGTTTGGGTGAAAAAATATTTGCTGGTATTTCGGACACTCGTTAATTCTTAGAAGATTGGCAACCCTTCTCAATGAAAGTGCTTTTCCACAGTCTGTGCCTAGGGCTACTTAAAAGAGGAAAGAAACCATAGTGACAAACTGAGAACTCCTTTATTTTGTCAAGTTTCAAAGACCTACTACGAACCATGTTGAATTTAGAGTTCCAAATTCTTCTATCTATATAGGAGAGAACAGAGGGAAACCTAAATATAAAAACTGCTACTGTAGACGAACGCTTCACACTAGAAGAACAAAATTTGGTGAGCCAAGTGGGATTTGTGTACTGATCATTACCACCAAGTATTATCAAGATTGGGTTAAAAATATTTGCTGGTATTTCGGAAACTCATTAATTCTTAGAAGATTGGCAACCCTTCTCAATGAAATTGCTTTTCCACAGTCTGTGCCTAGGGCTACTTGAAGAGGATACAATCCATAGAGACAAAACTGAGAACTCCTTTATTTTGTCATGTTTCTAAGAGCTACTATGAACCATGTTGGATTTGGAGTTCCAAATTCATCTATCTATATAGGAGAGAACAGAGGGAAACCTAAATATAAAAACTGCTACTGTAGACGAACGCTTCAACCTAGAAGAACAAAATTTGTTGAGCCAAGTGGGATTTGTGTACTGATCATTACCACCAAGTAATCATCAAGATTGGGTGAAAAAATATTTGCTGGTGTTTCGGAAACTCTTTAATTCTTAGAAGCTTTGCAACCCCTCTCAATGAAAGTGCTTTTCCACAGTATGTGCCTAGGGCAACTTGAAGAGGAAACAAACCATAGAGACAAAACTGAGAACTCTTTATTTTGTCAAGTTTCAAAGAGCTACTACAAACCATGTTGGATTTAGAGTTCCAAATTCATCTATCTATATAGGGAGACAGAGGGAAACCTAAATATAAACTGCTACTGTAGACGCACGCTTCAACCTAGAAGAACAAAATTTGGTGAGCCAAGTGGGATTTGTGTACTGATCCTTACCACCAAGTATCATCAAGATTGGGTGAAAAAATATTTGCTGCTATTTCGGAAACTCGTTAATTCTTAGAAGCTTGGCAGCCCCTCTATATGAAAGTGCTTTTCCTCAGTCTGTGCCTAGGGCTACTTGTAAAGGAAACAAACCATAGAGACAAAACTGAGAACTCCTTCATATTGTCAAGTTTCCAAGAGCTACTACGAAACCATGTTGGATTTAGAGTTCCAAATTCATCTATCTGTATAGAAGAGAACAGAGGGAAACCTAAATATAAAAACTGATACTGTAGACGAACGCTTCAACCTAGAAGAACAAAATTTGGTGAGCCAAGTGGGATTTGTGTACTGATCCTTACCACCAAGTATCATCAAGATTGGGTGAAAAATATTTTTTGCTATTTCGGAAACTCGTTAATTCTTAGAAGCTTGGCAACCCCTCTCAATGAAATTGCTTTTCCACCGTTTGCGCCTAGGGCTACTTGAAGAGGAAACAAACCATAGAGACAAAATTGAGAACTCCTTTATTTTGTCATGTTTTCAAAGAGCTACTACGATCCATGTTGGATTTAGAGTTCCAAATTCATCTATCTATATAGGGAGACAGAGAAAAACCTAAATGTAAAAACTGCTACTGTAGACGAACGCTTCAACCTAGAAGAACAAAATTTGGTGAGCCAAGTGGGATTTGTGTACTGATCATTACCACCAAGTATCATCAAGATTGGGTGAAAAAATATTTGCTGGTATTTCGGAAACTCGTTAATTCTTAGAAACTTGTCAACCCCTCTCAATGAAAGTGCTTTTCCACAGTCTCTGCCTAGGGCTACTTGAAGAGGAAACAAACCCCAGAGACAAAACTGAGAACTCCTTTATATTGTTCAAGTTTCAAGAGCTACTACGAACCATGTTGGATTTAGAGTTCCAAATTCTCTATCTATATAGGAGAGAACAGAGGGAAACCTAAATATAAAAACTGCTACTGTAGACGAACGCTTCACCCTAGAAGAACAAAATTTGGTGAGCCACGTGGGATTTGTGTACTGATCATTACCACCAAGTATTATCAAGATTGGGTTAAAAAATATTTGCTGGTATTTCGGAAACTCATTAATTCTTAGAACATTGGCAACCCTTCTCAATGAAAGTGCTTTTCCACAGTCTGTGCCTAGGATTACTTGAAGAGGAAACAAACCATAGAGACAAAACTGAGACCTCCTTTATTTTGTCAAGTTTCAAAGAGCTACTACGAACCATGTTGGATTTGGAGTTCCAAATTCATCTATCTATATAGGGAGACAGAGGGAAACCTAAATATTAAAACTGCTACTGTAGACGAACGCTTCAACCTAGAAGAACAAATTTTGGTGAGCCAAGTCGGATTTGTGTAGTGATCATTACCACCAAGTATCATCAAGATTGGGTGAAAAAATATTTGCTGGTTTTTCGGAAACTCGTTAATTGTTAGTAGTTTTTCAACGCCTCTCAATGACAGTGCTTTTCCTCAGTCTGTGCCTAGGGCTACTTGAAAAGGAAACAATCCATAGAGACAAAACTGAGAACTCCTTCATATTGTCAAGTTTCCAAGAGCTACTACGATCCATGTTGGATTTAGAGTTCCAAATTCATCTATCTATATAGGGAGACAGAGAAAAACCTAAATGTAAAAACTGCTACTGTAGACGAACGCTTCAACCTAGAAGAACAAAATTTGGTGAGCCAAGTGGGATTTGTGTACTGATCATTACCACCAAGTATCATCAAGATTGGGTGAAAAAATATTTGCTGGTATTTCGGAAACTCGTTAATTCTTAGAAACTTGTCAAACCCTCTCAATGAAAGTGCTTTTCCACAGTCTCTGCCTAGGGCTACTTGAAGAGGAAACAAACCCCAGAGACAAAACTGAGAACTCCTTTATATTGTCAAGTTTCAAGAGCTACTACGAACCATGTTGGATTTAGAGTTCCAAATTCTTCTATCTATATAGGAGAGAACAGAGGGAAACCTAAATATAAAAACTGCTACTGTAGACGAACCTGCACCCTAGAAGAACAAAATTTGGTGAGCCACGTGGGATTTGTGTACTGATCATTACCACCAAGTATTATCAAGATTGGGTTAAAAAATATTTGCTGGTATTTCGGAAACTCATTAATTCTTAGAACATTGGCAACCCTTCTCAATGAAAGTGCTTTTCCACAGTCTGTGCCTAGGATTACTTGAAGAGGAAACAAACCATAGAGACAAAACTGAGAACTCCTTTATTTTGTCAAGTTTCAAAGAGCTACTACGAACCATTTTGGATTTGGAGTTCCAAATTCATCTATCTATATAGGGAGACAGAGGGAAACCTAAATATTAAAACTGCTACTGTAGACGAACGCTTCAACCTAGAAGAACAAATTTTGGTGAGCCAAGTCGGATTTGTGTAGTGATCATTACCACCAAGTATCATCAAGATTGGGTGAAAAAATATTTGCTGGTGTTTCGGAAACTCGTTAATTCTTAGTAGTTTTTCAACGCCTCTCAATGACAGTGCTTTTCCACAGTCTGTGCCTAGGGCTACTTGAAGAGGAAAGAATCCATAGTGACAAACTGAGAACTTCTTTATTTTGTCAAGTTTCAAAGAGCTACTACAAACCATGTTGGATTTAGTGTTCCAAATTCATCTATCTATATAGGAGAGAGCAGAGGGAAACCTAAATATAAAAACTGCTACTGTAGACAAACGCTTCAACCTAGAAGAACAAAATTTGGTGAGCCAAGTGGGATTTGTGTACTGATCCTTACCACCATGTATCATCAAGATTGGGTGAAAAAATATTTGCAGGTATTTCGGAAACTCGTTAATTCTTAGAAGCTTGGCAACCCCTCTGAATGAAAGTGCTTTTCCACAGTCTGTGCCTATGGCTACTTAAAGGAAACAAACCATAGAGGCAAAACTGAGAATTCCTTTATTTTTTCAAGTTTCAAAGAGCCACTACGAACCATGTTGGATTCAGAGTTCCAAATTCATCTATCTATATAGGAGAGAGCAGAGGAAACCTAAATATAAAAACTGCTATTGTTGACGAACGCTTCAACCTAGAAGAACAAAATTTGGTGAGCCAAGTGGGATTTGTTTACTGATCATTACCACCAAGTATCATCAAGATGGGGTCAAAAAAGTGTTTGCTCGTATTTCGGAAACTCGTTAATTCTTAGAAGCTTGGCAACCCATCTCAATGAAAGTGCTTTTCCACAGTCTGTGCCTAAGTCTACTTGAAGAGGAAACAAACCATAGAGACAAAACTGAGAACTCCTTTATTTTGTCAAGTTTCAAAGAGCTACTACAAACCATGTTGGATTCAGAGTTCCAAATTCATCTATCTATATAGGAGAGAGCAGAGGGAAACCTAAATAAAAAACTGCTACTGTAGACGAACTCTTCAACCTAGAAGAACAAAATTTGGTGAGCCAAGTGGGGATTTGTGTACTGATCATTACCACCAAGTATCATCAAGATTGGGTGAAAAAAATATTTGCTGGTATTTCGAAAACTCGTTAATTCTTAGAAGCTTGGCAACCCCTCTCAATGAAAGTGCTTTTCCACAGTCTGTGCCTAATGCTACTTGAAGAGGAAACAAACCATATAGACAAAACTGAGAACTTCTTTATTTTGTTAAGTTTCAAAGAGCTACTACAAACCATGTTGGATTTAGACTTCCAAATTCATCTATCTATATAGGAGAGAGCAGAGGAAACCTAAATATAAAAACTGCTACTGTAGACGAACGCTTCAACCTAGAAGAACAAAATATGGTGAGCCAAGTGGAATTTGTGTACTGGATCATTAACACCATGTATCATCAAGATTGGGTGAAAAAAATATTTGCTGGTATTTCGGAAACTCGTTAATTCTTAGAAGCTTGGCAACCCCTCTCAATGAAAGTGCTTTTCCACAGTCTGTCCCTAGGGCTACGTGAAGAGGAAACAAACCATAGAGACAAAACTGAGAACACCTTTATTTTGTCAAGTTTCAAAGTGCTACTACGAACCATGTTGGATTTAGATTTAAAATTCATCTATTTATATAGAAGAGAACAGAAGGAAACCTAAATGTAAAAACTGCTACTGTAGACGAACGCTTCAACCTAGAAGAACAAAATTTGGTGAGCCAAGTGGGATTTGTGTACTGATCATTACCACCAAGTATCATCAAGATTGGGTGAAAAAATATTTGCAGGTATTTCGGAAACTCGTTAATTCTTAGAAGCTTGGCAACCCCTCTCAATGAAAGTGCTTTTCCACAGTCTGTGCCTAGGGTTACTTGAAGAGGAAACAAACCATAGAGACATAACTGAGAACTCCTTTATTTTGTCAAGTTTCAAAGAGCCACTACAAACCATGTTGGATTCAGAGTTCCAAATTCATCTATCTGTATAGGAGAGAGCAGAGGAAACCTAAATATAAAAACTGCTACTGTTGACGAACGCTTCAACCTAGAAGAACAAAATTTGGTGAGCCAAGTGGGATTTGTTTACTGATCATTACCACCAAGTATCATCAAGATTGGGTCAAAAAGTGTTTGCTCGTATTCGGAAACTCGTTAATTCTTAGAAGCTTGGCAACCCATCTCAATGAAAGTGCTTTTCCACAGTCTGTGCCTAAGGCTACTTGATGAGGAAACAAACCATAGAGACAAAACTGAGAACACCTTAATTTTGTCAAGTTTCAAAGAGCTACTACAAACCATGTTGGATTCAGAGTTCCAAATTCATCTATCTATATAGGAGACAGCAGAGGGACCCCTAAATAAAAAACTGCTACTGTAGACGAACGCTTCAACCTAGAAGAACAAAATTTGGTGAGCCAAGTGGGATTTGTGTACTGATCATTACCACCATGTATCGTCAAGATTGGGTAAAAAAATATTTGCTGGTATTTCGGAAACTCGTTAATTCTTAGAAGCTTGGCAACCCCTCTCAATGAAAGTGCTTTTCCACAGTCTGTGCCTAATGCTACTTGAAGAGGAAACAAACCATAGAGACAAAACTGAGAACTCCTTTATTTTGTTAAGTTTCAAAGAGCTACTACAAACCATGTTGGATTTAGACTTCCAAATTCATCTATCTATATAGGAGAGAACAGAAGGAAACCTAAATATAAAAACTGATACTGTACACGAACGCTTCAACCTAGAAGAACAAATTTCGTGAGCCAAGTGGGATTTGTGTACTAATCATTACCACCAAGTATCATCAAGATCGGTTTAAAAAATATTTGCTGGTATTTCAGAAACTTTTAATTCTTGGAAGCTTGGCAACCCCTCTCAATGAAATTGCTTTTTCCACAGTCTGTGCCTAGAGCTACTTGAAGAGGAAACAAACCATAGAGACAAAACTGAGAACTCCTTTATTTTGTCAAGTCTCAAAGAGCTACTATGAACCATGTTGGATTTAGAGTTCCAAATTCATCTATCTATATAGGAGAGAGCAGAGGAAACCTAAATATAAAAACTGCTACTGTAGACGAACGCTTCAACCTAGAAGAACAAAATTTGGTGAGCCAAGTGGGATTTGTGTACTGATCATTACCAGCAAGTATCATCAAGATTGGGTGAAAAAGTGTTTGCTCGTATTTTGGAAACTCGTTAATTTTAGAAGCTTGGCAACCCATCTCAATGAAAGTTCTTTTCCACAGTCTGTGCCTAAGGCTACTTGAAGAGGAAACAAACCATAGAGACAAAACTGAGAACTCCTTTATTTTGTCAAGTTTCAAAGAGCTACTAAAAACCATGTTGGATTTAGACTTCCAAATTCATCTGTCTATATAGGAGAGAACAGAAGGAAACCTAAATATAAAAACTGCTACTGTACACGAACGCTTCAACCTAGAAGAACAAAATTTCGTGAGCCAAGTGAGATTTGTGTACTAATCATTACCACCAAGTATCATCAAGATCGGGTGAAAAAATATTTGCTGGTATTTTGGAAACTCGTTAATTCTTAGAAGCTTGGCAACCCCTCTCAATGAAAGAGCTTTTCCACAGTCTGTGCTGAAGGCTCCTTCAAGAGGAAGCAAACGATAGAGACAAAACTGAGAACTCCTTTATTTCGTAAATTTCAAAGAGCTACTACAAACCATGTTGGATTTAGAGTTCCAAATTCATCTATCTATATAGGGGAGAACAGTGGGAAAACTAAATGTAAAAACGACTACTGTGGATGAACGCTTCAACCGAGAAGAACAAAATTTTTTGAGCCAAGTGGGATTTGTGTACTGATCATTATCACCAAGTATCATCAAGATTGGGTAAAAAAAATATTTGCTGGTATTATGGAAACTCGTTAATTCTTAGAAGCTTGGCAACCCCTCCGATGAGAGTGCTTTTCCACAGTCTGTGCCTAGGGCTACTTGAAGAGGAAACAAACCATAGAGACAAAACTGAGAACTCCTTTATTTTGTCAGGTTTCAAAGAGCTACTACAAACCATTTTTGGATTTAGAGTTCCAAATTCATCTATCTATATAGGAGAGAGCAGAGGGAAACCTAAATATAAAAACTGCTACTGTAGACGAACTCTTCAACCTAGAAGAAGAAAATATGGTGAGCCAAGTGGGATTTGTGAACTGATCATTAGCACAAAGGATCATCATGATTGGGTGAAAAATATTTGCTGGAATATCGGAAACTCGTTAATTCTTAGAAGCATGGCAGCCCCTCTCAATGAAAGTGCTTTTCCACAGACTGTGCTTAGGGCTACTTGAATAGGAAACAAACCATAGAGAAAAAACTGAGAACTCCTTTATATTGTCAAGTTTCCAAGAGCAACTACGAACCATGTTGCATTTAGAGTTCCAAATTCATCTATCTATATAGAAGAGAACAGAGGGAAAACTAAATATAAAAACTGCTACTGTAGACGAAAGCATCAACCTAGAAGATCAAAATTTGGTGAGCCAAGTGGGATTTGTGTACTGATCATTACCACCAAGTATCATCAAGATTGGGTGAAAAAATACTTGCAGGTATTTCGGAAACTCGTTAATTCTTAGAAGCTTGGCAACCCCTCTCAATGAAAGTGCTTTTCCACAGTCTGTGCCTAGGGTTACTTGAAGAGGAAACAAACCATAGAGACAAAACTGGAGAACTCCTTTATTTTGTCAAGTTTCAAAGAGCCACTACAAACCATGTTGGATTCAGAGTTCCAAATTCATCTATCTATATAGGAGAGAGCAGAGGAAACCTAAATATAAAAACTGCTACTGTTGACAAATGCTACAACCTAGAAGAACAAAATTTGGTGAGCCAAGTGGGATTTGTTTCCTGATCATTACCACCAAGTATCATCAAGATTGGGTCAAAAAGTGTTTGCTCGTATTTCGGAAACTCGTTAATTCTTAGAAGCTTGGCAACCCATCTCAATGAAAGTGCTTTTCCACAGTCTGTGATAAGGCTACTTGAAGAGGAAACAAACCATAGAGACAAAACTGAGAACTCCTTTATTTTGTCAAGTTTCAAAGAGCTACTACAAACCATGTTGTATTCAGAGTTCCAAATTCATCTATCTATATAGGAGAGAGCAGAGGGAAACCTAAATAAAAAAATGCTACTGTAGATGAACGCTTCAACCTAGAAGAACAAAATTTGGTGAGCCAAGTGGGATTTTTGTACTGATCATTACCACCAAGTATCATCAAGATTGGGTAAAAAAATATTTGCTGGTATTTCGGAAACTCGTTAATTCTTTAAAGCTTGGCAACCCATCTCAATGAAAGTGCTTTTCCACAGTCTGTGCCTAATGCTACTTGAAGAGGAAACAAACCATAGAGACAAAACTGAGAACTCCTTTATTTTGTCAAGTTTCAAAGAGCTACTACAAACCATGTTGGATTTAGACTTCCAAATTCATCTATCTATATAGGAGAAAACAGAAGGAAACCTAAATATAAAAACTGCTACTGTACACGAACGCTTCAACCAAGAAGAACAAAATTTTTTGAGCCAAGTGGGATTTGTGTATTGATCATTACCACCAAGTATCATCAAGATTGGGTGAAAAATATTTGCTGGTATTTGGGAAACTCGTTAATTCTTAGAAGCTTGTCAACCCCTCTAAATGAAAGTGCTTTTCCACAGTCTGTGCCTAGGGCTACTTAAAGAGGAAAGAAACCATAGAGACAAAACTGAGAACTCCTTTATTTTGTCAAGTTTCAAAGAGCTACTACAAACCATGTTGATTTAGTGTTCCAAATTCATCTATCTATATAGGAGAGAGCAGAGGGAAACCTAAATATAAAAACTTGCTACTGTAGACAAACGCTTCAACCTAGAAGAACAAAATTTGGTGAGCCAAGTGGGATTTGTGTACTGATCCTTACCACCATGTATCATCAAGATTGGGTGAAAAAATATTTGCAGGTATTTCGGAAACTCGTTAATTCTTAGAAGCTTGGCAACCCCTCTCAATGAAAGTGCTTTTCCACAGTCTGTGCCTATGGCTACTTAAAGAGGAAACAAACCATAGAGACAAAACTGAGAACTCCTTTATTTTGTCAAGTTTCAAAGAGCCACTACGAACCATGTTGGATTCAGAGTTCCAAATTCATCTATCTATATAGGAGAGAGCAGAGGAAACCTAAATATAAAAACTGCTACTGTTGACGAACGCTTCAACCTAGAAGAACAAAATTTGGTGAGCCAAGTGGGATTTGTTTACTGATCATTACCACCAAGTATCATCAAGATTGGGTCAAAAAGTGTTTGCTCGTATTTCGGAAACTCGTTAATTCTTAGAAGCTTGGCAACCCATCTCAATGAAAGTGCTTTTCCACAGTCTGTGCCTAAGGCTACTTGAAGAGGAAACAAACCATAGAGACAAAACTGAGAACTCCTTTATATTGTTAAGTTTCAAAGAGCTACTAGAAACCATGTTGGATTTAGACTTCCAAATTCATCTATCTATATAGGAGAGAGCAGAGGAAACCTAAATATAAAAACTGCTACTGTAGACGAACGCTTCAACCTAGAAGAAAAAAATTTGGTGAGCCAAGTGGAATTTGTGTACTGATCATTACCACCAAGTATCATCAAGATTGGGTGAATAAAATATTTGCTGGTATTCGGAAACTCGTTAATTCTTAGAAGCTTGGCAACCCCTCTCAATGAAAGTGCTTTTCCACAGTCTGTCCCTAGGGCTACGTGAAGAGGAAACAAACCATAGAGACAAAACTGAGAACACCTTTATTTTGTCAAGTTTCAAAGTGCTACTACGAACCATGTTGGATTTAGATTTCCAAATTCATCTATCTATATAGAAGAGAACAGAAGGAAACCTAAATGTAAAAACTGCTACTGTACACGAACGCTTCAACCTAGAAGAACAAAATTTGGTGAGCCAAGTGGGATTTGTGTACTGATCATTACCACCAAGTATCATCAAGATTGGGTGAACAAATATTTGCAGGTAGTTCGGAAACTCGTTTATTCTTAGAAGCTTGGCAACGCCTCTCAATGAAAGTGCTTTTCCACAGTCTGTGCCTAGGGTTACTTGAAGAGGAATCAAACCATAGAGACAAAACTGAGAACTCCTTTATTTTGTCAAGTTTCAAAGAGCCACTACAAACCATGTTGGATTCAGAGTTCCAAATTCATCTATCTATATAGGAGAGAGCAAAGGAAACCTAAATATAAAAACTGCTACTGTTGACGAACGCTTCAACCTAGAAGAACAAAATTTGGTGAGCCAAGTGGGATTTGTTTACTTATCATTACCACCAAGTATCATCAAGATTGGGTCAAAAAGTGTTTGCTCGTATTTCGGAAACTCGTTAATTCTTAGAAGCTTGGCAACCCATCTCAATGAAAGTGCTTTTCCACAGTCTGTGCCTAGGGCTACTTAAAGAGGAAAGAAACCATAGAGACAAAACTGAGAACTCCTTTATTTTGTCAAGTTTCAAAGAGCTACTACAAACCATGTTGGATTTAGTGTTCCAAATTCATCTATCTATATAGGAGAGAGGAGAGGGAAACCTAAATATAAAAACTGCTACTGTAGACAAACGCTTCAACCTAGAAGAACAAAATTTGGTGAGCCAAGTGGGATTTGTGTACTGATCCTTACCACCATGTATCATCAAGATTGGGTGAAAAAATATTTGCAGGTATTTCGGAAACTCGTTAATTCTTAGAAGCTTGGCAACCCCTCTCAATGAAAGTGCTTTTCCACAGTCTGTGCCTATGGCTACTTAAAGAGGAAACAAACCATAGAGACAAAACTGAGAACTCCTTTATTTTGTCAAGTTTCAAAGAGCCACTACGAACCATGTTGGATTCAGAGTTCCAAATTCATCTATCTATATAGGAGAGAGCAGAGGAAACCTAAATATAAAAACTGCTACTGTTGACGAACGCTTCAACCTAGAAGAACAAAATTTGGTGAGCCAAGTGGGATTTGTTTACTGATCATTACCACCAAGTATCATCAAGATTGGGTCAAAAAGTGTTTGCTCGCATTTCGGAAACTCGTTAATTCTTAGAAGCTTGGCAACCCATCTCAATGAAAGTGCTTTTCAACAGTCTGTGCCTAAGGCTACTTGAAGAGGAAACAAACCATAGAGACAAAACTGAGAACTCCTTTATTTTGTCAAGTTTCAAAGAGCTACTACAAACCATGTTGGATTCAGAGTTCCAAATTCATCTATCTATATAGGAGAGAGCAGAGGGAAACCTAAATAAAAAACTGCTACTGTAGACGAACGCTTTAACCTAGAAGAACAAAATTTGGTGAGCCAAGTGGGATTTGTGTACTGATCATTACCACCAAGTATCATCAAGATTGGGTGAAAAAAATATTTGCTGGTATTTCGGAAACTCGTTAATTCTTAGAAGCTTGGCAACCCCTCTCAATGAAAGTGCTTTTCCACAGTCTGTGCCTAATGCTACTTGAAGAGGAAACAAACCATAGAGACAAAACTGAGAACTCCTTTATATTGTTAAGTTTCAAAGAGCTACTACAAACCATGTTGGATTTAGACTTCCAAATTCATCTATCTATATAGGAGAGAGCAGAGTAAACCTAAATATAAAAACTGCTACTGTAGACGAACGCTTCAAACTAGAAGAAAAAAATTTGGTGAGCCAAGTGGAATTTGTGTACTGATCATTACCACCAAGTATCATCAAGATTGGGTGAAAAAAATATTTGCTGGTATTCGGAAACTCGTTAATTCTTAGAAGCTTGGCAACCCCTCTCAATGAAAGTGCTTTTCCACAGTCTGTGCCTAGGGTTACTTGAAGAGGAATCAAACCATAGAGACAAAACTGAGAACTCCTTTATTTTGTCAAGTTTCAAAGAGCCACTACAAACCATGTTGGATTCAGAGTTCCAAATTCATCTATCTATATAGGAGAGAGCAGAGGAAACCTAAATATAAAAACTGCTACTGTTGACGAACGCTTCAACCTAGAAGAACAAAATTTGGTGAGCCAAGTGGGATTTGTTTACTTATCATTACCACCAAGTATCATCAAGATTGGGTCAAAAAGTGTTTGCTCGTATTTCGGAAACTCGTTAATTCTTAGAAGATTGGCAACCCATCTCAATGAAAGTGCTTTTCCACAGTCTGTGCCTAAGGCTACTTGAAGAGGAAACAAACCATAGAGACAAAACTGAGAACTCCTTTATTTTGTCAAGTTTCAAAGAGCTACTACAAACCATGTTGGATTCAGAGTTCCAAATTCATCTATCTATATAGGAGAGAGCAGAGGGAAACCTAAATAAAATACTGCTACTGTAGACGAACGCTTCAACCTAGAAGAACAAAATTTGGTTAGCCAAGTGGGATTTGTGTACTGATCATTACCACCAAGTATCATCAAGATTGGGTAAAAAAATATTTGCAGGTATTTCGGAAACTCGTTAATTCTTAGAAGCTTGGCAACCCCCCTCAATGAAAGTGCTTTTCCACAGTCTGTGCCTAATGCTACTTGAAGAGGAAACAAACCATAGAGACAAAACTGAGAACTCCTTTATTTTGTTAAGTTTCAAAGAGCTACTACAAACCATGTTGGATTTAGACTTCCAAATTCATCTATCTATATAGGAGAGAACAGAAGGAAACCTAAATATAAAAACTGCTACTGTACACGAACGCTTCAACCTAGAAGAAAGAAATTTCGTGAGCCAAGTGGGATTTGTGTACTAATCATTACCACCAAGTATCATCAAGATCGGTTTAAAAAATATTTGCTGGTATTTCAGAAACTTTTAATTCTTGGAAACTTGGCAACCCCTCTCAATGAAATTGCTATTCCACAGTCTGTGCCTAGGGCTACTTGAAGAGGAAACAAACCATAGAGACAAAACTGAGAACTCCTTTATTTTGTCAAGTCTCAAAGAGCTACTATGAACCATGTTGGATTTAGAGTTCCAAATTCATCTATCTATATAGGAGAGAGCAGAGGAAACCTAAATATAAAAACTGCTACTGTAGACGAACGCTTCAACCTAGAAGAACAAAATTTGGTGAGCCAAGTGGGATTTGTGTACTGATCATTACCAGCAAGTATCATCAAGATTGGGTGAAAAAGTGTTTGCTCGTATTTCGGAAACTCGTTAATTTTAGAAGTTTGGCAACCCATCTCAATGAAAGTTCTTTTCCAGAGTCTGTGCCTAAGGCTACTTGAAGAGGAAACAAACCATAGAGACAAACCTGAGAACTCCTTTATTTTGTCAAGTTTCAAAGAGCTACTAAAAACCATGTTGGATTTAGACTTCCAAATTCATCTGTCTATATAGGAGAGAACAGAAGGAAACCTAAATATAAAAACTGCTACTGTACACGAACGCTTCAACCTAGAAGAACAAAATTTCGTGAGCCAAGTGAGAATTGTGTACTAATCATTACCACCAAGTATCATCAAGATCGGGTGAAAAAATATTTGCCGGTATTTTGGAAACTCGTTAATTCTTGGAAGCATGGCAACCCCTCTCAATGAAAGTGCTTTTCCACAGTCTGTGCTGAAGGCTCCTTCAAGAGGAAGCAAATGATAGAGACAAAACTGAGAAATCCTTTATTTCGTAAAGTTTCAAAGAGCTTCTACAAACCATGTTGGATTTAGAGTTCCAAATTCATCTATCTATATAGGGGAGAACAGTGGGAAAACTAAATGTAAAAACTACTACTGTGGATGAACGCTTCAACCGAGAAGAACAAAATTTTTTGAGCCAAGTGGGATTTGTGTACTGATCATTACCACCAAGTACCATCAAGATTGGCTAAAAAAAATATTTGCTGGTATTACGGAAACTCGTTAATTCTTAGAAGCTTGGCAACCCCTCCGATGAGAGTGCTTTTCCACAGTCTGTGCCTAGGGCTACTTGAAGAGGAAACAAACCATAGAGACAAAACTGAGAACTCCTTTATTTTGTCAAGTTTCAAAGAGCTACTACGAACCATTTTGGATTTAGAGTTCCAAATTCATCTATCTATATAGGAGAGAGCAGAGGGAAACCTAAATATAAAAACTGCTACTGTAGACGAACTCTTCAACCTAGAAGATGAAAATATGGTGAGCCAAGTGGGATTTGTGAACTGATCATTAGCACCAAGGATCATCATGATTGGGTGAAAAAATATTTGCTGGAATATCGGAACCTCGTTAATTCTTAGAAGCTTGGCAGCCCCTCTCGATGAAAGTGCTTTTCCACAGACTGTGCTTAGGGCTACTTGAAAAGGAAACAAACCATAGAGAAAAAACTGAGAACTCCTTTATATTGTCAAGTTTCCAAGAGCAACTACGAACCATGTTGCATTTAGAGTTCCAAATTCATCCATCTATATAGGAGAGAACAGAGGGAAACCTAAATATAAAAACTGCTACTGTAGACGAACGCTTCAACCTAGAAGAACAAAATTTGGTGAGCCAAGTGGGATTTGTGTACTGATCATTACCACCAAGTATCATCAAGATTGGGTGAAAAAATATTTGCAGGTATTTCGGAAACTCGTTAATTCTTAGAAGCTTGGCAACCCCTCTCAATGAAAGTGCTTTTCCACAGTCTGTGCCTAGGGTTACTTGAAGAGGAAACAAACCATAGAGACAAAACTGAGAACTCCTTTATTTTGTCAAGTTTCAAAGAGCCACTACAAACCATGTTGGATTCAGAGTTCCAAATTCATCTATCTATATAGGAGAGAGCAGAGGAAACCTAAATATAAAAACTGCTACTGTTGACGAATGCTTCAACCTAGAAGAACAAAATTTGGTTAGCCAAGTGGGTTTTGTTTCCTGATCATTACCACCAAGTATCATCAAGATTGGGTCAAAAAGTGTTTGCTCGTATTTCGGAAACTCGTTAATTCTTAGAAGCTTGGCAACCCATCTCAATGAAAGTGCTTTTCCACAGTCTATGCCTAAGGCTACTTGAAGAGGAAACAAACCATAGAGACAAAACTGAGAACTCATTTATTTTGTCAAGTTTCAAAGAGCTAATACAAACCATGTTGTATTCAGAGTTCCAAATTCATCTATCTATATAGGAGAGAGCAGAGGGAAACCTAAATAAAAAACTGCTACTGTAGACGAACGCTTCAACCTAGAAGAACAAAATTTGGTGAGCCAAGTGGGATTTTTGTACTGATCATTACCACCAAGTATCATCAAGATGGGTAAAAAAATATTTGCTGGTATTTCGGAAACTCGTTAATTCTTAGAAGCTTGGCAACCCATCTCAATGAAAGTGCTTTTCCACAGTCTGTGCCTAATGCTACTTGAAGAGGAAACAAACCATAGAGACAAAACTGAGAACTCCTTTATTTTGTTAAGTTTCAAAGAGCTACTACAAACCATGTTGGATTTAGACTTCCAAATTCGTCTATCTATATAGGAGAGAGCAGAGGAAACCTAAATATAAAAACTGCTTCTGTACACGAACGCTTCAACCTAGGAGAAAAAAATTTCGTTGAGCCAAGTGGGATTTGTGTACTAATCATTACCACCAAGTATCATCAAGATCGGGTGAAAAAATATTTGCTGGTATTTCGGAAACTCGTTAATTCTTAGAAGCTTGGCAACCCTCTCAATGAAAGTGCTTTTCCACAGTCTGTAATGAAGGCTCCTTGATGAGGTAAAAAAACATAGAGACAAAACTGAGAACTCATTTATTTTGTAAAGTTTCAAAGAGCTACTACAAACCATTTTGTATTTAGTGTTCAAATTCATCTATCTATATAGGGGAGAACAGTGGGAAAACTAAATATAAAAACTACTACTGTAGATGAACGCTTCAACCGAGAAGAACAAAATTTTTTGAGCCAAGTAGGATTTGTGTACTGATCATTACCACCAAGTATCATCAAGATTGGGTGAAAAATATTTGCTGGTATTTGGGAAACTCGTTAATTCTTAGAAGCTTGGCAACCCCTCTAAATGAAAGTGCTTTTCCACAGTCTGTGCCTAGGGCTAGTTAAAGAGGAAAGAAACCATAGAGACAAAACTGAGAACTCCTTTATTTTGCCAAGTTTCAAAGAGCTACTACAAACCATGTTGGATTTAGTGTTCCAAATTCATCTATCTATATAGGAGAGAGCAGAGGGAAACCTAAATATAAAAACTGCTACTGTAGACAACGCTTCAACCTAGAAGAACAAAATTTGGTGAGCCAAGTGGGATTTGTGTACTGATCCTTACCACCATGTATCATCAAGATTGGGTGAAAAAATATTTGCAGGTATTTCGGAAACTCGTTAATTCTTAGAAGCTTGGCAACCCCTCTCAATGAAAGTGCTTTTCCACAGTCTGTGCCTATGGCTACTTAAAGAGGAAACAAACCATAGAGACAAAACTGAGAACTCCTTTATTTTGTCAAGTTTCAAAGAGCCACTACGAACCATGTTGGATTCAGAGTTCCAAATTCATCTATCTATATAGGAGAGAGCAGAGGAAACCTAAATATAAAAACTGCTACTGTTGACGAACGCTTCAACCTAGAAGAACAAAATTTGGTGAGCCAAGTGGGATTTGTTTACTGATCATTACCACCAAGTATCATCAAGATTGGGTCAAAAAGTGTTTGCTCATATTTCGGAAACTCGTTAATTCTTAGAAGCTTGGCAACCCATCTCAATGAAAGTGCTTTTCCACAGTCTGTGCCTAAGGCTATTTGAAGAGGAAACAAACCATAGATACAAAACTGAGAAGTCCTTTATTTTGTCAAGTTTCAAAGAGCTACTACAAACCATGTTGGATTCAGAGTTCCAAATTCATCTATCTATATAGGAGAGAGCAGAGGGAAACCTAAATATAAAAACTGCTACTGTAGACGAACTCTTCAACCTAGAAGAAGAAAATATGGTGAGCCAAGTGGGATTTGTGAACTGATCATTAGCACCAAGGATCATCATGATTGGGTGAAAAAATATTTGCTTGGAATATCGGAAACTCGTTAATTCTTAGAAGCTTGGCAGCCCCTCTCGATGAAAGTGCTTTTCCACAGACTGTGCTTAGGGCTACTTGAAAAGGAAACAAACCATAGAGAAAAAACTGAGAACTGCTTTATATTGTCAAGTTTCCAAGAGCAACTACGAACCATGTTGCATTTAGAGTTCCAAATTCATCTATCTATATAGGAGAGAACAGAGGGAAAACTAAATATAAAAACTGCTACTGTAGACGAACGCTTCAACCTAGAAAACAAAATTTGGTGAGCCAAGTGGGATTTGTGTACTGATCATTACCACCAAGTATCATCAAGATTGGGTGAAAAAATATTTGCAGGTATTTCGGAAACTCGTTAATTCTTAGAAGCTTGGCAACCCCTCTCAATGAAAGTGCTTTTCCACAGTCTGTGCCTAGGGTTACTTGAAGAGGAAACAAACCATAGAGACAAAACTGAGAACTCCTTTACTTTGTCAAGTTTCAAAGAGCCACTACAAGCCATGTTGGATTCAGAGTTCCAAATTCATCTATCTATATAGGAGAGAGCAGAGGAAACCTAAATATAAAAACTGCTACTGTTGACGAATGCTTCAACCTAGAAAAACAAAATTTGGTGAGCCAAGTGGGATTTGTTTCGTGATCATTACCACCAAGTATCATCAAGATTGGGTCAAAAAGTGTTTGCTCGTATTTCGGAAACTCGTTAATTCTTTGAAGCTTGGCAACCCATCTCAATGAAAGTGCTTTTCCACAGTCTGTGCCTAAGGCTACTTGAAGAGGAAACAAACCATAGAGACAAAACTGAGAACTCCTTTATTTTGTCAAGTTTCAAAGAGCTACTACAAACCATGTTGGATTCAGAGTTCCAAATTCATCTATCTATATAGGAGAGAGCAGAGGGAAACCTAAATAAAAAACTGCTACTGTAGACGAACGCTTCAACCTAGAAGAACAAAATTTGGTGAGCCAAGTGGGATTTTTGTACTGATCATTACCACCAAGTATCATCAAGATTGGGTAAAAAAATATTTGCTGGTATTTCGGAAACTCGTTAATTCTTAGAAGCTTGGCAACCCAGCTCAATGAAAGTGCTTTTCCACAGTCTGTGCCTAATGCTACTTGAAGAGGAAACAAACCATAGAGACAAAACTGAGAACTCCTTTATATTGTTAAGTTTCAAAGAACTACTACAAACCATGTTGGATTTAGAGTTCCAAATTCATCTATCAATATAGGAGAGAGAAGAGGAAACCTAAATATAAAAACTCCTACTGTAGACGAACGCTTCAACCTAGAAGAACAAAATTTGGTGAGCCAAGTGGGATTTATTTACTGATCATTACCACCAAGTATCATCACAATTGGGTGAAAAAGTGTTTGCTCGTATTTCGGAAACTTGTTAATTCTTAGAGTCTTGGCAACCCATCTCAATGAAAGTGCTTTTCCACAGTCTGTGCCTAAGGCTATTTGAAGAGGAAACAAACCATAGAGACAAAACTGAGAACTCCTTTATTTTGTCAAGTTTCAAAGAGCTACTACAAACCATGTTGGATTTAGTGTTCCAAATTCATCTATCTATATAGGAGAGAACAGAGGGAAAACTAAATATAAAAACTACTACTGTAGATGAACGCTTCAACCTATAAGAACAAAATTTGGTAAGCCAAGTGGGATTTGTGTACTGATCATTAACACCAAGTATCATCAAGATTGGGTGAAAAATATTTGCTGGTGTTTGGGAAAATCGTTAATTCTTAGAAGCTTGCCAACCCCTCTCAATGAAAGTGCTTTTCCACAGTCTGTGCCTAGGGCTATGAAGTGGAAACAAACCATAGAGACAAAACTGATACCTCCTTTATATTGTCAGGTTTCCAAGAGCTACTACGAACCATGTTATATTTTGAGTTCCAAAATCATCTATCTATATAGGAGAGAACAGAGTGAAACCTAAATACAAACTGCTACTGTAGACGCACGCTTCAACCTAGAAGAACAAAATTTCCTGAGCCAAGTGGAATTTGTGTACTGATCATTACTACCTAGTATCATCAAGACTGGGTGAAAAAAATATTTGCTGGTATTTCGGAAACTCGTTAATTCTTAGAAGCTTGGAAACCCCTCTCAATGAAAGTGCTTTTCGACAGTCTGTGCCTAGGGCTACGTGAAGAGGAAACAAACCATAGAGACAAAACTGAGAACTCCTTTATTTTGTCAAGTTTCAAAGAGCTACTACGAACCATGTTGGATTTAGATTTCCAAATTCATCTATGTATATAGGAGAGAACAGAGGGAAACCTAAATATAAAAACTGCTACTGTAGACGAACGCTTCAACCTAGAAGAACAAAATTTGGTGAGCCAATTGGGATTTGTGTACTGATCATTACCACCAAGTATCATCAAGATTGGGTGAATAAATATTTGCTGGTATTTCGGAAACTCGTTAATTCTTGGAAGCTTGGCAACCCCTCTCAATGAAATTGCTTTTCCACAGTCTGTGCCTAGGGCTACTTGAAGAGGAAACAAACCATAGAGACAAAAATGAGAACTCCTTTATTTTGTCAAGTTTCAAAGAGCTACTATGAACCATGTTGGATTTAGAGTTCCAAATTCATCTATCTATATAGGAGAGAGCAGAGGAAACCTAAATATAAAAACTGCTACTTTAGACGAACGCTTCAACCTAGAAGAACAAAATTTGGTGAGCCAAGTGGGATTTGTGTACTGATCATTACCACCAAGTATCATCAAGATTGGGTGAAAAAGTGTTTGCTCGTATTTTGGAAACTCGTTAATTCTTAGAAGCTTGGCAACGCCTCTCAATGAAATTGCTTTTCCACAGTCTGTGCTTCAGGCTCATTGAAGAGGAAACAAACCATAGAGACAAAACTGAGAACTCCTTTATTTGTAAAGTTTCAAAGAGCTACTACAAACCATGTTGGATTTAGAGTTCCAAATTCATCTATTTATATAGGAGATAACAGAGGGAAACCTAAATATAAAAACTGCTACTGTAGACGAACGCTTCAACCTAGAAGAACAAAATTTGGTGAGCAAAGTGGGATTTGTGTACTGATCATTATCACCACGATCATCAAGATTGGATGAAAAAATATTTGCAGGTATTTCGGAAACTCGTAATTTCTTGTAAGATTGGCAAGCCCTTTCAATGCAAGTGCTTTTCTACAGTCTCTGCTTTGGGCTACTTGAAGAGGAAACAAACCATAGAGACAAACTGAGAACTCCTTTATTTTGTCAAGTTTCAAAGAGCTAATACAAACCATGTTGGATTTAGAATTCCAAATTCATCTATCTATATAGGAGAGAACAGAAGGAAACCTAAATATAAAAACTGCTACTGTACACGAACGCTTCAACCTAGAAGAACAAAATTTCGTGAGGAAAGTGGGATTTGTGTACTAATCATTAACACCAGGTATCATCAAGATCGGGTGAAAAAATATTTGCTGGTATTTCAGAAACTCGTTAATTCTTAGAAGCTTGGCAACCCCTCTCAATGAAAATGCTTTTCCACAGTCTGTGCTGAGGGCTCCTTGAATAGGAAACAAACCATAGAGACAAAACTGAGAACTCCTTTATTTGTAAAGTTTCAAAGAGCTACTACAAACCATGTTGGATTTAGAGTTCCAAATTCATTTATCTATATAGGGGAGAACAGTGGGAAAACTAAATATAAAAACTACTACTATGGATGAACGCTTCAACCGAGAAGAACAAAATTTTTTGAGCCAAGTGGGATTTGTGTACTGATCATTACCACCAAGTATCATCAAGATTGGGTGAAAAATATTTGCTGGTATTTGGGAAACTCGTTAATTCTTAGAAGCTTGGCAACCCCTCTCAATGAAAGTGCTTTTCTACAGTCTGTGCCTAGGGCTAATTAAAGAGGAAACAAACCATAGAGACAAAACTGAGAACTCCTTTATTTTGTCAAGTTTCAAAGAGCCAATACGAACCATGTTGGATTTAGAGTTCCAAATTCATCTATCTATATAGGAGAGCGCAGAGGAATCCTAAATATAAAAACTGCTACTGTAGACGAACGCTTCAAACTAGAAGAACAAAATTTGGTGAGCCAAGTGGGATTGGTGTACTGATCATTACCACCAAGTATCATCAAGATTGGGTGAAAAAGTGTTTGCTCGTATTTCGGAGACTTGTTAATTCTTAGAGGCTTGGCAACCAATCTCAATGAAAGTGCTTTTCCACAGTCTGTGCTGAGGGCTCCTTGAAGAGGAAACAAACCATAGAGACAAAACTGAGAACTCGTTTATTTTGTAAAGTTTCAAAGAGCTACTACAACCCATGTTGGATTTACAGTTCCAAATTCATCTATCTATATAGGGGAGAACAGTGGGATAACTAAAGATAAAAACTACTACTGTAGATGAACGCTTCAAACGAGAAGAACAAAATTTTTTGAGCCAAGTGGGATTTGTGTACTGATCATTACCACCAAGTATCATCAAGATTGGGTGAAAAAGTGTTTGCTCGTATTTGGGAAACTCGTTAATTCTTAGAAGCTTGGCAACCCATCTCAATGAAAGTGCTTTTCCACAGTCTGTGCATAAGGCTACTTGAAGAGGAAACAAACCATAGAGACAAAACTGAGAACTCCTTTATTTTGTCAAGTTTCAAAGAGCTACTACAAACCATGTTGGATTTAACTTCCAAATTCATCTGTCTATATAGGAGAGAACAGAAGGAAACCTAAATATAAAAACTGCTACTGTACACGAACGCTTCAACCTAGAAGAACAAAATTTCCTGAGCCAAGTGGGATTTGTGTAGTAATCATTACCACCAAGTATCATCAAGATCGGGTGAAAAAATATTTGCTGGTATTTCAGAAACTCGTTAATTCTTAGAAGCTTGGCAACGACTCTCAATGAAATTGCTTTTCCACAGTCTGTGCTTCAGGCTCATTGAAGAGGAAACAAACCATAGAGACAAAACTGAGCACTCCTTTAGTTTGTCAAGTTTCAAAGAGCTACTACAAACCATGTTGGATTTAGAGTTCCAAATTTATCTATCTATATAGGAGAGAACAGAGGGAAAACTAAATATAAAAACTACTACTGTAGATGAACGCTTCAACCTAGAAGAACAAAATTTGGTAAGCCAAGTGGGATTTGTGTACTGATCATTAACACCAAGTATCATCAAGATTGGGTGAAAAATATTTGCTGGTGTTTGGGAAAATCGTTAATTCTTAAAAGCTTGGCAATACCTCTCGATGAAAGTGCTTTTCCACAGTCTGTGCCTAGGGCTATAAAGAGGAAACAAACCATAGAGACAAAACTGATACCTCCTTTATATTGTCAGGTTTCCAAGAGCTACTACGAACCATGTTGGATTTAGAGTTCCAAATTCATCTATCTATATAGGAGAGAACAGAGTGAAACCTAAATATAAACTGCTACTGTAGACCCACGCTTCAACCTAGAAGAACAAAATTTGGTGAGCCAAGTGGAATTTGTGTACTGATCATTACCACCAAGTATCATCAAGATTGGGTGAAAAAAATATTTGCTGGTATTTCGGAAACTCGTTAATTCTTCGAAGCTTGGCAACCCCTCTCAATGAAAGTGCTTTTCGACAGTCTGTGCCTAGGGCTACGTGAAGAGGAAACAAACCATAGAGACAAAACTGAGAACTCCTTTATTTTGTCAAGTTTCAAAGAGCTACTACGAACCATGTTGGATTTAGATTTCCAAATTCATCTATCTATATAGGAGAGAACAGAGGGAAACCTAAATATAAAAACTGCTACTGTAGACGAACGCTTCAACCTAGAAGAACAAAATTTTTTGAGCCAAGTGGGATTTGTGTACTGATCATTACCACCAAGTATCATCAAGATTGGGTGAAAAATATTTGCTGGTATTTAGGAAACTCGTTAATTCTTAGAAGCTTGGCAACCCCTCTCAATGAAAGTGCTTTTCTACAGTCTGTGCCTAGGGCTACTTAAAGAGGAAACAAACCATAGAGACAAAACTGAGAACTCCTTTTTTTTGTCAAGTTTCAAAGAGCCACTACGAACCATGTTGGATTTAGAGTTCCAAATTCATCTATCTATATAGGAGAGCGCAGAGGAAACCTAAATATAAAAACTGCTATTGTAGACGAACGCTTCAAACTAGAAGAACAAAATTTGGTGAGCCAAGTGGGATTGGTGTACTGATCATTACCACCAAGTATCATCAAGATTGGCTGAAAAAGTGTTTGCTCATATTTCGGAGACTTGTTAATTCTTAGAGGCTTGGCAACCCATCTCAATGAAAGTGCTTTTCCACAGTCTGTGCCTAGGGCTACTTGAAGAGGAAACAAACCATAGAGACAAAACTGAGAACTCCTTTATTTTGTCAAGTTACAAAGAGCTACTACAAACCATGTTGGATTTAGAATTCCAAATTCATCTATCTATATAGGAGAGAACAGAAGGACACCTAAATATAAAAACTGCTACTGTACACGAACGCTTCAACCAAGAAGAACAAAATTTCGTGAGCCAAGTGGGATTTGTGTACTAATCATTACCACCAGGTATCATCAAGATCGGGTGAAAAAATATTTGCTGGTATTTCAGAAAGTCGTTAATTCTTAGAAGCTTGGCAACCCCTCTCAATGAAAATGCTTTTCCACAGTCTGTGCTGAGGGCTCCTTGAAGAGGAAACAAACCATAGAGACAAAACTGAGAACTCGTTTATTTTGTAAAGTTTCAAAGAGCTACTACAACCCATGTTGGATTTAAAGTTCCAAATTCATCTATCTATATAGGGGAGAACAGTGGGATAACTAAAGATAAAAACTACTACTGTAGATGAACGCTTCAACCGAGAAGAACAAAATTTTTTGAGCCAAGTGGGATTTGTGTACTGATCATTACCACCAAGTATCATCAAGATTGGGTGAAAAAGTGTTTGCTCGTATTTGGGAAACTCGTTAATTCTTAGAAGCTTGGCAACCCATCTCAATGAAAGTGCTTTTCCACAGTCTGTGCATAAGGCTACTTGAAGAGGAAACAAACCATAGAGACAAAACTGAGAACTCCTTTATTTTGTCAAGTTTCAAAGAGCTACTACAAACCATGTTGGATTTAACTTCCAAATTCATCTGTCTATATAGGAGAGAACAGAAGGAAACCTAAATATAAAAACTGCTACTGTACACGAACGCTTCAACCTAGAAGAACAAAATTTCCTGAGCCAAGTGGGATTTGTGTACTAATCATTACTACCAAGTATCATCAAGATCGGGTGAAAAAATATTTGCTGGAATTTCAGAAACTCGTTAATTCTTAGAAGCTTGGCAACGACTCTCAATGAAATTGCTTTTCCACAGTCTGTGCTTCAGGCTCATTGAAGAGGAAACAAACCATAGAGACAAAACTGAGCACTCCTTTAGTTTGTCAAGTTTCAAAGAGCTACTACAAACCATGTTGGATTTAGAGTTCCAAATTTATCTATCTATATAGGAGAGAACAGAGGGAAAACTAAATATAAAAACTACTACTGTAGATGAACGCTTCAACATAGAAGAACAAAATTTGGTAAGCCAAGTGGGATTTGTGTACTGATCATTACCACCAAGTATCATCAAGATTGGGTGAAAAATATTTGCTGGTATTTGGGAAACTCGTTAATTCTTAGAAGCTTGGCAACCCCTCTCAATGAAAGTGCTTTTCTACAGTCTGTGCCTAGGGCTAATTAAAGAGGAAACAAACCATAGAGACAAAACTGAGAACTCCTTTATTTTGTCAAGTTTCAAAGAGCCACTACGAACCATGTTGGATTTAGAGTTCCAAATTTATCTATCTATATAGGAGAGCGCAGAGGAAACCTAAATATAAAAACTGCTACTGTAGACGAACGCTTCAAACTAGAAGAACAAAATTTGGTGAGCCAAGTGGGATTGGTGTACTGATCATTACCACCAAGTATCATCAAGATTGGGTGAAAAAGTGTTTGCTCGTATTTCGGAGACTTGTTAATTCTTAGAGGCTTGGCAACCAATCTCAATGAAAGTGCTTTTCCACAGTCTGTGCCTAGGGCTACTTGAAGAGGAAACAAACCATAGAGACAAAACTGAGAACTCCTTTATTTTGTCAAGTTACAAAGAGCTACTACAAACCATGTTGGATTTAGAGTTCCAAATTCATCTATTTATATAGGAGATAACAGAGGGAAACCTAAATATAAAAACTGCTACTGTAGACGAACGCTTCAACCTAGAAGAACAAAATTTGGTGAGCAAAGTGGGATTTGTGTACTGATCATTATCACCACGATCATCAAGATTGGATGAAAAAATATTTGCAGGTATTTCGGAAACTCGTAATTTATTGTAAGATTGGCAAGCCCTTTCAATGCAAGTGCTTTTCCACAGTCTCTGCTTTGGGCTACTTGAAGAGGAAACAAACCATAGAGACAAACTGAGAACTCCTTTATTTTGTCAAGTTTCAAAGAGCTAATACAAACCATGTTGGATTTAGAATTCCAAATTCATCTATCTATATAGGAGAGAACAGAAGGAAACCTAAATATAAAAACTGCTACTGTACACGAACGCTTCAACCTAGAAGAACAAAATTTCGTGAGCCAAGTGGGATTTGTGTACTAATCATTACCACCAGGTATCATCAAGATCGGGTGAAAAAATATTTGCTGGTATTTCAGAAACTCGTTAATTCTTAGAAGCTTGGCAACCCCTCTCAATGAAAATGCTTTTCCACAGTCTGTGCTGAGGGCTCCTTGAATAGGAAACAAACCATAGAGACAAAACTGAGAACTCCTTTATTTGTAAAGTTTCAAAGAGCTACTACAAACCATGTTGGATTTAGAGTTCCAAATTCATTTATCTATATAGGGGAGAACAGTGGGAAAACTAAATATAAAAACTACTACTATGGAAGAACGCTTCAACCGAGAAGAACAAAATTTTTTGAGCCAAGTGGGATTTGTGTACTGATCATTACCACCAAGTATCATCAAGATTGGGTGAAAAATATTTGCTGGTATTTGGGAAACTCGTTAATTCTTAGAAGCTTGGCAACCCCTCTCAATGAAAGTGCTTTTCTACAGTCTGTGCCTAGGGCTAATTAAAGAGGAAACAAACCATAGAGACAAAACTGAGAACTCCTTTATTTTGTCAAGTTTCAAAGAGCCAATACGAACCATGTTGGATTTAGAGTTCCAAATTCATCTATCTATATAGGAGAGCGCAGAGGAAACCTAAATATAAAAACTGCTACTGTAGACGAACGCTTCAAACTAGAAGAACAAAATTTGGTGAGCCAAGTGGGATTGGTGTACTGATCATTACCACCAAGTATCATCAAGATTGGGTGAAAAAGTGTTTGCTCGTATTTCGGAGACTTGTTAATTCTTAGAGGCTTGGCAACCCATCTCAATGAAAGTGCTTTTCCACAGTCTGTGCCTAGGGCTACGTGAAGAGGAAACAAACCATAGAGACAAACTGAGAACCCCTTTATTTTGTCAAGTTTCAAAGAGCTAATACAAACCATGTTGGATTTAGAATTCCAAATTCATCTATCTATATAGGAGAGAACAGAAGGAAACCTAAATATAAAAACTGCTACTGTACACGAACGCTTCAACCTAGAAGAACAAAATTTCGTGAGCCAAGTGGGATTTGTGTACTAATCATTACCACCAGGTATCATCAAGATCGGGTGAAAAAATATTTGCTGGTATTTCAGAAACTCGTTAATTCTTAGAAGCTTGGCAACCCCTCTCAATGAAAATGCTTTTCCACAGTCTGTGCTGAGGGCTCCTTGAAGAGGAAACAAACCATAGAGACAAAACTGAGAACTCGTTTATTTTGTAAAGTTTCAAAGAGCTACTACAACCCATGTTGGATTTACAGTTCCAAATTCATCTATCTATATAGGGGAGAACAGTGGGATAACTAAAGTTAAAAACTACTACTGTAGATGAACGCTTCAACCGAGAAGAACAAAATTTTTTGAGCCAAGTGGGATTTGTGTACTGATCATTACCACCAAGTATCATCAAGATTGGGTGAAAAAGTGTTTGCTCGTATTTGGGAAACTCGTTAATTCTTAGAAGCTTGGCAACCCATCTCAATGAAAGTGCTTTTCCACAGTCTGTGCATAAGGCTACTTGAAGAGGAAACAAACCATAGAGACAAAAGTGAGAACTCCTTTATTTTGTCAAGTTTCAAAGAGCTACTACAAACCATGTTGGATTTAACTTCCAAATTCATCTGTCTATATAGGAGAGAACAGAAGGAAACCTAAATATAAAAACTGCTACTGTACACGAACGCTTCAACCTAGAAGAACAAAATTTCCTGAGCCAAGTGGGATTTGTGTAGTAATCATTACCACCAAGTATCATCAAGATCGGGTGAAAAAATATTTGCTGGTATTTCAGAAACTCGTTAATTCTTAGAAGCTTGGCAACGACTCTCAATGAAATTGCTTTTCCACAGTCTGTGCTTCAGGCTCATTGAAGAGGAAACAAACCATAGAGACAAAACTGAGCACTCCTTTAGTTTGTCAAGTTTCAAAGAGCTACTACAAACCATGTTGGATTTAGAGTTCCAAATTTATCTATCTATATAGCAGAGAACAGAGGGAAAACTAAATATAAAAACTACTACTGTAGATGAACGCTTCAACCTAGAAGAACAAAATTTGGTAAGCCAAGTGGGATTTGTGTACTGATCATTAACACCAAGTATCATCAAGATTGGGTGAAAAATATTTGCTGGTGTTTGGGAAAATCGTTTATTCTTAGAAGCTTGGCAATCCCTCTCGATGAAAGTGCTTTTCCACAGTCTGTGCCTAGGGCTATAAAGAGGAAACAAACCATAGAGACAAAACTGATACCTCCTTTATATTGTCAGGTTTCCAAGAGCTACTACGAACCATGTTGGATTTAGAGTTCCAAATTCATCTATCTATATAGGAGAGAAGAGAGTGAAACCTAAATATAAACTGCTACTGTAGACGCACGCTTCAACCTAGAAGAACAAAATTTGGTGAGCCAAGTGGAATTTGAGTACTGATCATTACCACCAAGTATCATCAAGATTGGGTGAAAAAAATCTTTGCTGGTATTTCGGAAACTCGTTAATTCTTAGAAGCTTGGCAACCCCTCTCAATGAAAGTGCTTTTCGACAGTCTGTGCCTAGGGCTACGTGAAGAGGAAACAAACCATAGAGACAAAACTGAGAACTCCTTTATTTTGTCAAGTTTCAAAGAGCTACTACGAACCATGTTGGATTTAGATTTCCAAATTCATCTATCTATATAGGAGAGAACAGAGGGAAACCTAAATATAAAAACTGCTACTGTAGAGGAACGCTTCAACCTAGAAGAACAAAATTTGGTGAGCAAATTGGGATTTGTGTACTGATCATTACCACCAAGTATCATCAAGATTGGGTGAAAAAAATTTGCTGGTATTTCGGAAACTCGTTAATTCTTGGAAGCTTGGCAACCCCTCTCAATGAAATTGCTTTTCCACAGTCTGTGCCTAGGGCTACTTGAAGTGGAAACAAACCATAGAGACAAAACTGAGAACTCCTTTATTTTGTCAAGTTACAAAGAGCTACTACAAACCATGTTGGATTTAGAGTTCCAAATTCATCTATTTATATAGGAGATAACAGAGGGAAACCTAAATATAAAAACTGCTACTGTAGACGAACGCTTCAACCTAGAAGAACAAAATTTGGTGAGCCAAGTGGGATTTGTGTACTGATCATTATCACCACGATCATCAAGATTGGATGAAAAAATATTTGCTGGTATTTCGGAAACTCGTAATTTCTTGTAAGATTGGCAACCCCTTTCAATGCAAGTGCTTTTCCACAGTCTCTGCTTCGGGATACTTGAAGAGGAAACAAACCATAGAGACAAACTGAGAACTCCTTTATTTTGTCAAGTTTCAAAGAGCTACTACAAACCATGTTGGATTTAGAGTTCCAAATTCATCTATCTATATAGGAGAGAACAGAAGGAAACCTAAATATAAAAACTGCTACTGTACACGAACGCTTCAACCTAGAAGAACAAAATTTGGTGAGCCAAGTGGGATTTGTGTACTAATCATTACCACCAGGTATCATCAAGATCGGGTGAAAAAATATTTGCTGGTATTTCAGAAACTCGTTAATTCTTAGAAGCTTGGCAACCCCTCTCAATGAAAATGCTTTTCCACAGTCTGTGCTGAGGGCTCCTTGAAGAGGAAACAAACCATAGAGACAAAACTGAGAACTCCTTTATTTTGTCAAGTTTCAAAGAGCTACTATGAACCATGTTGGATTTAGAGTTCCAAATTCATCTATCTATATGAGAGGAGAACAGAGGGAAACCTAAATATAAAAACTGTTACTGTAGACGAACGCTTCAACCTAGAAAAACAAAATTTCTTGAGCCAAGTGGGATTGGTGTACTGATCATTACCACCACGTATCATCCAGGATTGGGTGAAAAAATATTTGCTGGTATTTCGGAAACTCGTAATAAGTTGTAAGATTGGCAACCCCTTTCAATAAAAGTGCTTTTCACAGTATTTGCTTAGGGCTACTGGAAGAGGAAACAAACCATAGAGACAAAACTGAGAACTCCATTTATTTTGTCAATTTTCAAAGAGCTACTACGAACCATGTTGGATTTAGAGTTCCAAATTTTCTATCATCTATAGGAGCGAGAGAGGGAAACCTAAATATAAAAACTGCTACTGTAGACGAACGCTTCAACCTAGAAGAACAAAATTTGGTGAGCCAAGTGGGATTTGTGTACTGATCATTACCACCAAGTATCATCAAGATTGGGTGAAAAAATATTTGCTCGTATTTCGGAAACTCGTTAATTCTTAGAAGGATGGTAACCCCTCTCAATGAAAGTGCTTCTCCACAGTCTGTGCCTAGGGCTACTTGAAGAGGAAACAAACCATAGAGACAAAACTGAGAACTCCTTTATTTTGTCAAGTATCAAAGAGCTACTACAAACCATGTTGGATTTAGAGTTCCACATTCATCTATCAATATAGGAGAGAACAGAGGGAAACCTAAATATAAAAACTGCTACTGTAGACGAACGTTTCAAACTAGAAGAACAAAATTTGTTGATCAAGTGGGATTTGTGTACTGATCATTACCACCAAGTATCACCAAGACTGAGTAAAAAAAATATTTGCTGGTATTTCGGAAACTCGTTAATTCTTAGAAGGTTGACAACCCCTCTCAATGAAAGTGCATTTCCACAGTCTGTGCTAAGGGCTAATTAAAGAGGAAAGAAACCATAGAGACAAAACTGAGAACTCCTTTATTTTGTCAAGTTTCAAAAAGCTACTACGAACCATGATGGATTTAGAGTTCCAAATTCATCTATCTATATAGGAGAGAGCAGAGGGAATCCTAAATATAAAAACTGCTACTGTAGACGAACGCTTCAACCTAGAAGAACAAAATTTGGTGAGCCAAGTGAGATTTGTGTACTGATCATTAACACCAAGTATCATCAAGATTGGGTGAAAAAATATTTGCTGGTATTTGGGAAACTCGTTAATTCTTAGAAGCTTGGCAACCCCTCTCAATGAAAGTGCTTTTCCACAGTCTGTGCTGAGGCCTCCTTGAAGAGGAAACAAACCATAGAGACAAAACTGAGAACTCCTTTATTTTGTCAAGTTTCAAAGAGCTACTACGAACCATCTTGGATTTATATTTCCAAATTCATCTGTCTATATAGGAGAGAACAGAGGGAAACCTAAATATAAAAACTGCTATTGTAGACAAACGCTTCAACCTAGAAGAACAAAATTTGGTGAGCCAAGTGGGAATTGTGTTCTGATCATTACCACCAAGTATCATCAAGATTGGGTGAAAAAATATTTGCTGGTTTCGGAAAATCTTTGATTCTTAGAAGCTTGACAACCACTCTCACTGAAATTGCTTTTCCACAGTCTGTGCCTTGGGCTACTTGAAGATGAAACCAACCATAGAGACAAAACTGAGAACTCCTTTATTTTGTCAAGTTTCAAAGAGCTACTACGAACCATGTTGGATTTAGAGTTCCAAATTCATCTATCTTTATAGGAGAGAGCAGAGGGAAACCTAAATATAAAAACTGATACTGTAGACGAACGCTTCAACCTAGAAGAACAAAATTTGGTGAGCCAAGTGGGCTTTGTGAACTGATCATTACCACCAAGGATCATCAAGATTGGGTGAAAAAATATTTGCTGGAATCTCGGAAACTAGTTAATTCTTAGAAGCTTGGCAGGCCCTCTAGATGAAAGTGCTTTTCCACAGTCTGTGCTTAGGGCTACTTGAAAAGGAAACAAACCATAAAGAAAAAACTGAGAACACCTTTATATTGTCAAGTTTCCAAGAGCTTCTACGATCCATGTTGGATTTAGAGTTCCAAATTCATCTATCTATATAGGAGAGAACAAAGGCAAACCTAAATATAAAAACTGCTACTGTAGACGAACGCTTCAACCTAGAAGAATAAAATTTGGTGAGCCAAGTGGAATTTGTGTACTGATCATTACCACCAAGTACCATCAAGATGGGGTGAAAAAATATTTGCTGGTGTTTCGGTAACTCGTTAATTCTAAGAAGGTTGGCAACCCTTCTCAATGAAAGTGCTTTTCCACAGTCTGTGCCTAGGGCTACTTAAAGAGGAAACAAACCATAGAGACAAAACTGAGAACTCCTTTATTTTGTCAAGTTTCAATGAGCTACTACGAACCATGTTGGATTTAGAGTTCCAAATTCATCTATTTATATAGGAGATAACAGAGGGAAACCTAAATATAAAAACTGATACTGTAGACGAACGCTTCAACCTAGAAAAACAAAATTTTTTGAGCCAAGTGGGATTTGTGTACTGATCATTACCACCAAGTATCATCAAGATTTCGTGAAAAAATATTTGCTGGTATATCGGAAACTCGTTAATTCTTAGAAGGTTTGCAACGCCTCTCAATGAAAGTGCTTTTCCACAGTCTGTGCCTAGGGCTACTTGAAAAGGAAAAAAACCATAGAGACAAAACTGAGAACTCCTTTATATTGTCACCTTTTCAAGAGCTACTACGAACCATGTTGGATTTAGAGTTCCAAATTCATCTATCTATATAGGAGAGAACAGAGGGAAACCTAAATATAAAAACTGCTACTGTAGAAGAACGCTTCAACCAAGAAGAACAAAATTTGGTGAGCCAAGTGGGATTTGTGTACTGATCATTATAACCACGATCATTAAGATTGGATGAAAAATATTTGCTGGTATTTCGGAAACTCGTTAATTCTTAGAAGCTTGGCAACCCCTCTCGATGAAAGTGCTTTTCCACAGTCTGTGACTAGGGCTACTTGAAAAGGAAAGAAACCATAGATAAAAAACTGAGAACTCCTTTATATTGTCAAGTTTCCAAGAGCTACTACGAACCATGTTGGATTTAGAGTTCCAAATTCATGTATCTATATAGGGGAGAACAGTGGGAAAACTAAAGATAAAAACTACTACTGTAGATGAATGCTTCAACCGAGAAGAACAAAATTTTTTGAGCCAAGTGGGATTTGTGTACTGATCATTACCACCAAGTATCATCAAGATTGGGTGAAAAATATTTGCTGGTATTTGGGAACCTCGTTAATTCTTAGAATCTTGGCAAACCCTCTCGATGAAAGTGCTTTTCCACAGTCTGTGCCTAGGGCTATGAAGAGGAAACAAACCATAGAGACAAAACTGAGAACTCCTTTATATTGTCAGGTTTCCAAGAGCTACTCCGAACCATGTTGGATTTAGAGTTCCAAATTCATCTATCTATATAGGAGAGAACAGAGGGAAACCTAAATATAAAAACTGCTACTGTAGACGAACGTTTCAAACTAGAAGAACAAAATTTGTTGATCAAGTGGGATTTGTGTACTGATCATTACCACCAAGCATCACCAAGACTGGGTAAAAAAAATATTTGCTGGTATTTCGGAAACTCGTTAATTCTTAGAAGGTTGACAAACCCTCTCAATGAAAGTGCATTTCCACAGTCTGTGCTAAGGGCTAATGAAAGAGGAAAGAAACCATAGAGACAAAACTGAGAACTCCTTTATTTTGTCAAGTTTCAAAAAGCTACTACGAACCATGATGGATTTAGAGTTCCAAATTCATCTATCTATATAGGAGAGAGCAGAGGGAATCCTAAATATAAAAACTGCTACTGTAGACGAACGCTTCAACCTAGAAGAACAAAATTTGGTGAGCCAAGTGAGATTTGTGTACTGATCATTAACACCAAGTATCATCAAGATTGGGTGAAAAAATATTTGCTGGTATTTGGGAAACTCGTTAATTCTTAGAAGCTTGGCAACCCCTCTCAATGAAAGTGCTTTTCCACAGTCTGTGCTGAGGCCTCCTTGAAGAGGAAACAAACCATAGAGACAAAACTGAGAACTCCTTTATTTTGTCAAGTTTCAAAGAGCTACTACGAACCATGTTGGATTTATATTTCCAAATTCATCTGTCTATATAGGAGAGAACAGAGGGAAACCTAAATATAAAAACTGCTATTGTAGACAAACGCTTCAACCTAGAAGAACAAAATTTGGTGAGCCAAGTGGGAATTGTGTTCTGATCATTACCACCAAGTATCATCAAGATTGGGTGAAAAAATATTTGCTGGTTTCGGAAAATCTTTAATTCTTAGAAGCTTGACAACCACTCTCACTGAAATTGCTTTTCCACAGTCTGTGCCTTGGGCTACTTGAAGATGAAACCAACCATAGAGACAAAACTGAGAACTCCTTTATTTTGTCAAGTTTCAAAGAGCTACTACAAACCATGTTGGATTTAGAGTTCCAAATTCATCTATCTTTATAGGAGAGAGCAGAGGGAAACCTAAATATAAAAACTGATACTGTAGACGAACGCTTCAACCTAGAAGAACAAAATTTGGTGAGCCAAGTGGGCTTTGTGAACTGATCATTACCACCAAGGATCATCAAGATTGGGTGAAAAAATATTTGCTGGAATCTCGGAAACTCGTTAATTCTTAGAAGCTTGGCAGGCCCTCTCGATGAAAGTCCTTTTCCACAGTCTGTGCTTAGGGCTACTTGAAAAGGAAACAAACCATAAAGAAAAAACTGAGAACACCTTTATATTGTCAAGTTTCCAAGAGCTTCTACGATCCATGTTGGATTTAGAGTTCCAAATTCATCTATCTATATAGGAGAGAACAAAGGGAAACCTAAATATAAAAACTGCTACTGTAGACGAACGCTTCAAACTAGAAGAATAAAATTTGGTGAGCCAAGTGGAATTTGTGTACTGATCATTACCACCAAGTACCATCAAGATGGGGTGAAAAAATATTTGCTGGTGTTTCGGTAACTCGTTAATTCTAAGAAGGTTGGCAACCCTTCTCAATGAAAGTGCTTTTCCACAGCCTGTGCCTAGGGCTACTTAAAGAGGAAACAAACCATAGAGACAAAACTGAGAACTCCTTTGTTTTGTCATGTTTCAATGAGCTACTACGAACCATGTTGGATTTAGAGTTCCAAATTCATCTATTTATATAGGAGATAACAGAGGGAAACCTAAATATAAAAACTGATACTGTAGACGAACGCTTCAACCTAGAAAAACAAAATTTTTTGAGCCAAGTGGGATTTGTGTACTGATCATTACCACCAAGTATCATCAAGATTTCGTGAAAAAATATTTGCTGGTATATCGGAAACTCGTTAATTCTTAGAAGCTTGGCAACGCCTCTCAATGAAAGTGCTTTTCCACAGTCTGTGCCTAGGGCTACTTGAAAAGGAAAAAAACCATAGAGACAAAACTGAGAACTCCTTTATATTGTCACCTTTTCAAGAGCTACTTCGAACCATGTTGGATTTAGAGTTCCAAATTCATCTATCTATATAGGAGAGAACAGAGGGAAACCTAAATATAAAAACTGCTACTGTAGAAGAACGCTTCAACCAAGAAGAACAAAATTTGGTGAGCCAAGTGGGATTTGTGTACTGATCATTATAACCACGATCATTAAGATTGGATGAAAAATATTTGCTGGTATTTCGGAAACTCGTAATTTCTTGTAAGATTGGCAACCCCTTTCAATGCAAGTGCTTTTCCACAGTCTCTGCTTCTGGCTACTTGAAGAGGAAACAAACCATAGAGACAAACTGAGAACTCCTTTATTTTGTCAAGTTTCAAAGAGCTACTACAAACCATGTTGGATTTAGAGTTCCAAATTCATCTATCTATATAGGATAGAACAGAAGGAAACCTAAATATAAAAACTGCTACTGTACACGAACGCTTCAACCTAGAAGAACCAAATTTGGTGAGCCAAGTGGGATTTGTGTACTAATCCTTACCACCAAGTATCATCAAGATCGGGTGAAAAAATATTTGCTGGTATTTCGGAAAACGTGAATTCTTAGAAGCTTGGCAACCCCTTTCAATGAAAGTGCTTTTCCACAGTCTGTGCCTAGGGCTATGAAGAGGAAACAAACTATAGAGACAAAACTGAGAACTCCGTTATATTTTCAGGTTTCCAAGAGCTACTACGAACCATGTTGGATTTAGAGTTCCAAATTCATCTATCTATATAGGAGAGAGCAGAGGAAACCTAAATAAAAAAATGCTACTGTAGACGAACGCTTCAACCTAGAAGAACAAAATTTGGTGAGCCAACTGGGATATGTGTACTGATCATTATCACCACGATCATCAAGACTGGGTAAAAAAATATTTGCTGGTATTTCGGAAACTCGTAATTTCTTGTAAGCTTGGCAACCCCTTTCAATGAAAGTGCTTTTCCACAGTCTCTGCTTCTGGCTACTTGAAGAGGAAACAAACCATAGAGACAAACTGAGAACTCCTTTGTTTTGTCAAGTTTCAAAGAGCTACTACAAACCATGTTGGATTTCGAGTTCCAAATTCATCTATCTATATAGGAGAGAACAGAAGGAAACCTAAATATAAAAACTGCTACTGTACACGAACGCTTCAACCTAGAAGAACCAAATTTGGTGAGCCAAGTGGGATTTGTGTACTGATCATTACCACCAAGTATCATCAAGATTGGGTGAAAAAGTGTTTGCTCGTATTACGGAAACTCGTTAATTCTTAGAAGCTTGGCAACACCTCTTGATGAAAGTGCTTTTCCACAGTCTGTGCCTAGAGCTACTTGAAGAGGAAACAAACCATAGAGACAAAACTGAGAACTCCTTTATTTTGTCAAGTTTCAAAGAGCCACTACGAACCATGTTGGATTTAGAGTTCCAAATTCATCTATTTATATAGGAGAAAGCAGAGGGAAACCTAAATATAAAAACTGCTACTGTATACGAACGCTTCAACCTAGAAGTACAAAATTTGGTGAGCCAAGTGGGATTTGTGTACTGATCATTACCACCAAGTATCATCAAGACTGGTTTAAAATATTTGCTGGTATATCGGAAACTCGTTAATTCTTAGAAGCTTGGCAACCCCTCTCTATGAAAGTGCTTTTCCACAGTCTATGACTAGGGCTACTTGAAAAGGAAAGAAACCATAGATAAAAAACTGAGAACTCCTTTACATTGTCAAGTTTCCAAGAGCTACTACGAACCATGTTGGATTTAGAGTTCCAAATTCATCTATCTATATAGGAGAGAACAGACGGAAACCTAAATATAAAAACTGCTACTGTAGACGAACGCTTCAACCTAGAAGAACAAAATTTGGTGAGCCAAATGGGATTTGTGTACTGATCATTACCACCAAGTATCATCAAGATTGGGTGAAAAAATATTTGCTGGTATTTCGGAAAATCGTTAATTCTTAGAAGCTTGGCAACCCCTCTCAATGAAATTGCTTTTCCACAGTCTATGCCTAGGTCTACTTGACGAGCAAACAAACCATAGAGACAAAACTGAGAACTCCTTTATTTTGTCAAGTTTCAAAGAGCTACTACGAACCATGTTGGATTTAGAGTTCCAAATTCATCTATCTATATAGGAGAAAGCAGAGGAAACCTAAATATAAAAAATGCTACTGTAGACGAACGCTTCAACCTAGAAGAACAAAATTTGGTGAGCCAACTGGGATATGTGTACTGATCATTATCACCAGGATCATCAAGACTGGGTAAAAAAATATTTGCTGGTATTTCGGAAACTCGTAATTTCTTGTAAGCTTGGCAACCCCTTTCAATGAAAGTGCTTTTCCACAGTCTCTGCTTCTGGCTACTTGAAGAGGAAACAAACCATAGAGACAAACTGAGAACTCCTTTGTTTTGTCAAGTTTCAAAGAGCTACTACAAACCATGTTGGATTTAGAGTTCCAAATTCATCTATCTATATAGGAGAGAACAGAAGGAAACCTAAATATAAAAACTGCTACTGTACACGAACGCTTCAACCTAGAAGAACCAAATTTGGTGAGCCAAGTGGGATTTGTGTACTGATCATTACCACCAAGTATCATCAAGATTGGGTGAAAAAGTGTTTGCTCTTATTACGGAAACTCGTTAATTCTTAGAAGCTTGGCAACACCTCTTGATGAAAGTGCTTTTCCACAGTCTGTGCCTAGAGCTACTTGAAGAGGAAACAAACCATAGAGACAAAACTGAGAACTCCTTTATTTTGTCAAGTTTCAAAGAGCCACTACGAACCATGTTGGATTTAGAGTTCCAAATTCATCTATTTATATAGGAGAGAGCAGAGGGAAACCTAAATATAAAAACTGCTACTGTATACGAACGCTTCAACCTAGAAGTACAAAATTTGGTGAGCCAAGTGGGATTTGTGTACTGATCATTACCACCAAGTATCATCAAGACTGGTTTAAAATATTTGCTGGTATATCGGAAACTCGTTAATTCTTAGAAGCTTGGCAACCCCTCTCGATGAAAGTGCTTTTCAGAGTCTGTGCCTAAAGCTAATTGAAAACGAAACAAACCATAGAGACAAAACTGAGAACTCCTTTACATTGTCAAGTTTCCAAGAGCTACTACGAACCATGTTGGATTTAGAGTTCCAAATTCATCTATCTATATAGGAGAGAACAGACGGAAACCTAAATAAAAAAAACAGCTACTATAGACGAACGCTTCAACCTAGAAGAACAAAATTTGGTGAGCCAAGTGGGATTTGTGTACTGATCATTACCACCAAGTATCATCAAGATTGGGTGAAAAGATATTTGCTGGTATTTGGAAAACTCGTTAATTCTTAGAAGCTTGGGAACCCCTCTCGATGAAAGTGCTTTTCCACAGTCTGTGCCTAGGGCTACTTGAAGAGGAAATAAACCATAGAGACAAAACTGTGAACTCCCTTATTTTGTCAAGTTTCAAAGAGCTACTATGAACCATGTTGGATTTAGAGTTCCAAATTCATCTATCAATATAGGAGAGAACAGAGGGAAAACTAAATATAAAAACTGTTACTGTAGACGAACGCTTCAACCTAGAAGAACAAAATTTCGTGAGCCAAGTGGGATTGGTGTACTGATCATTACCACCACGTATGATCCAGATTGGGTGAAAAAATATTTGCTGGTATTTCGGAAACTCGTAATAAGTTGTAAGCTTGGCAACCCCTTTCAATAAAAGTGCTTTTCCACAGTATTTGCTTAGGGCTACTGGAAGAGGAAACAAACCATAGAGACAAAACTGAGAACTCCTTCATTTTGTCAAGTTTCAAAGAGCTACTACGAACCATATTGGATTTAGAATTCCAAATTTTCTATCTATATAGGAGCGAACAGAAGGAAACCTAAATATAAAAACTGCTACTGTAGACGAACGCTTCAACCTAGAAGAACAAAATTTAATCAGCCAAGTGGGATTTGTGTACTGATCATTACCACCAAGTATCATCAAGATTGGGTGAAAAATATTTGCTGGTATTTCGGAAACTCGTTAATTCTTAGAAATATGGCAACCCCTCTGAATGAAAGTGCTTCTCCACAGTCTGTGCCTAGGGCTACTTGAAGAGGAAACAAACCATAGAGACAAAACTGAGAACTCCTTTATTTTGTCAAGTATCAAAGAGCTACTACAAACCATGTTGGATTTAGAGTTCCAAATTCATCTATCAATATAGGAGAGAACAGAAGGAATCCTAAATATAAAAACTGCTACTGTAGACGTACGCTTCAACCTAGAAGAACAAAATTTGGTGAGCCAAGTGGGATTTGTGTACTGATCATTACCACCAAGTATCATCAAGATTGGGTGACAAACTATTTGCTGGTGTATCAGAAACTCGTTAATTCGTAGAAGCTTGGCAACCCCTCTTGATGAAAGTGCTTTTCCACAGTCTATGACTAGGGCTACTTGAAAAGGAAAGAAACCATAGATAAAAAACTGAGAACTCCTTTATATTGTCAAGTTTCCAAGAGCTACTACGAACCATGTTGGATTTAGAGTTCCAAATTCATCTATCTATATAGGAGAGAACAGAGGGAAACCTAAATATAAAAACTGCTACTGTAGACGAACGCTTCAACCTAGAAGAAAAAAATTTGGTGAGCCAAATGGGATTTTTGTACTGATCATTACCACCAAGTATCATCAAGATTGGGTGAAAAAATATTTGCTGGTATTTCAGAAAATCGTTAATTCTTAGAAGCTTGGCAACCCCTCTCAATGAAATTGCTTTTCCACAGTCTATGCCTAGGTCTACTTGACGAGCAAACAAACCATAGAGACAAAACTGAGAACTCCTTTATTTTGTCAAGTTTCAAAGAGCTACTACGAACCATGTTTGATTTAGAGTTCCAAATTCATCTATCTATATAGGAGAAAGCAGAGGAAACCTAAATATAAAAAATGCTACTGTAGACGAACGCTTCAACCTAGAAGAACAAAATTTGGTGAGCCAACTGGGATATGTGTACTGATCATTATCACCAGGATCATCAAGACTGGGTAAAAAAATATTTGCTGGTATTTCGGAAACTCGTAATTTCTTGTAAGCTTGGCAACCCCTTTCAATGAAAGTGCTTTTCCACAGTCTCTGCTTCTGGCTACTTGAAGAGGAAACAAACCATAGAGACAAACTGAGAACTCCTTTGTTTTGTCAAGTTTCAAAGAGCTACTACAAACCATGTTGGATTTAGAGTTCCAAATTCATCTATCTATATAGGAGAGAACAGAAGGAAACCTAAATATAAAAACTGCTACTGTACACGAACGCTTCAACCTAGAAGAACCAAATTTGGTGAGCCAAGTGGGATTTGTGTACTGATCATTACCACCAAGTATCATCAAGATTGGGTGAAAAAGTGTTTGCTCGTATTACGGAAACTCGTTAATTCTTAGAAGCTTGGCAACACCTCTTGATGAAAGTGCTTTTCTACAGTCTGTGCCTATAGCTACTTGAAGAGGAAACAAACCATAGAGACAAAACTGAGAACTCCTTTATTTTGTCAAGTTTCAAAGAGCCACTACGAACCATGTTGGATTTAGAGTTCCAAATTCATCTATTTATATAGGAGAGAGCAGAGGGAAACCTAAATATAAAAACTGCTACTGTATACGAACGCTTCAACCTAGAAGAACAAAATTTGGTGATCCAAGTGGGATTTGTGTACTGATCATTACCACCAAGAATCATCAACACTGGTTTAAAATATTTGCTGGTATATCGAAAAATCGTTATATCTTAGAAGCTTGGCAACCCCTCTCGATGAAAGTGCTTTTCAGAGTCTGTGCCTAGAGCTACTTGAAAACGAAACAAACCATAGAGACAAAACTGAGAACTCCTTTATATTGTCAGGTTTCCAAGAGCTACTACGAACCATGTTGGATTTAGAGTTAAAATTCATCTATCTATATAGGAGAGAACAGACGGAAACCTAAATATAAAAACAGCTACTATAGACGAACGCTTCAACCTAGAAGAACAAAATTTGGTGAGCCAAGTGGGATTTGTGTACTGATCATTACTACCAAGTATCATCAAGATTGGGTGAAAAGATATTTGCTGGTATTTGGAAAACTCGTTAATTCTTAGAAGCTTGGCAACCCCTCTCGATGAAAGTGCTTTTCCACAGTCTGTGCCTAGGGCTACTTGAAGAGGAAACAAACCATATAGACAAAACTGAGAACTCCTTTATTTTCTCAAGTTTCAAAGAGCTACTACGAACCATGTTCGATTTAGAGTTCCAAATTCATCTATCTATATAGGAGAGAACAGAGGGAAACCTAAATATACAAACTGTTACTGTAGACGAACGCTTCAACCTAGAAGAACAAAATTTGGTGAGCCAAGTGGGATTTGTGTACTGATCATTACCACCAAGTATCATCAAGATTGGGTGAAAAAATATTTGCTTGTATTTCGGAAACTCGTTAATTCTTAGAAGGTTGGCAACCATTCTCAATGAAAGTGCTTTTCCACAGTCTGTTCCTAGGGCTACTTGAAGAGGAAACAAACCGTAGAGACAAAACTGAGAACATTTTATTTTGTCAAGTTTCAAATAGCTACTATGAACCATGTTGGATTAAGCGTTCCAAATTCATCTATCTATATAGGAGAGAGCAGAGGGAAACCTAAATATAAAAACTGCTACTGTAGACGATCGCTTCAACCTAGAAGAACAAAATTTGGTGAGCCACGTGGATTTGTGTACTGATCATTACCACAAAGTATCATCAAGATTGGGTGAAAAAATATTTGCTGGTATTTCGGAAACTCGTTAATTCTTAGAAGCTTGACAACCCCTCTCGATGAAAGTGCTTATCCAAAGTCTGTGCCTAGGGTTACTTGAAGAGGAAACAAACCATAGAGACAAAACTGAGAACTCATTTATTTTGTCAAGTTTCAAAGAGCCACTACGAACCATGTTGGATTTAGAGTTCCAAATTCATCTATCTATATAGGAGAGAGCAGAGGAAACGAAATATAAAAACTGCTACTGTAGACGAACGCTTCAACCTAGAAGAACAAAATTTGGTGATCCAAGTGGGATTTGTGTACTGATCATTACCACCAAGTATCATCAACACTGGTTTAAAATATTTGCTGGTATATCGAAAACTCGTTAATTCTTAGAAGCTTGGAAACCCCTCTCGATAAAAGTGCTTTTCAGAGTCTGTGCCTAGGGCTACTTGAAAACGAAACAAACCATAGAGACAAAACTGAGAACTCCTTTATATTGTCAGGTTTCCAAGAGCTACTACGAACCATGTTGGATTTAGAGTTCCAAATTCATCTATCTATATAGGAGAGAACAGACGGAAACCTAAATATAAAAACAGCTACTATAGACGAACGCTTCAACCTAGAAGAACAAAATTTGGTGAGCCAAGTGGGATTTGTGTACTGATCATTACCACCAAGTATCATCAAGATTGGGTGAAAAAGTGTTTGCTCGTATTTCGGAAACTCGTTAATTCTTAGAAGCTTGGCAACGCCTCTCAATGAAAGTGCTTTTCCACAGTCTGTGCCTAAGGCTACTTGAAGAGGAAACAAACCATAGAGACAAAACTGAGAACTCCTTTATATTGTCACCATTCCAAGAGCTACTACGAACCATGTTGAATTTACAGTTCCAAATTCATCTATCTATATAGGAAAGAACAGAGGGAAACCTAAATATAAAAACTGCTATTGTAGAAGAACGCTTCAAACTAGAAGAACAAAATTTGGTGAGCCAAGTGGGATTTGTGTACTGATCATTACCACGACGTATCATCCAGATTGGGTGAAAAAATATTTGCTGGTATTTCGGAAACTCGTAATAAGTTGTAAGCTTGGCAACCCCTTTCAATAAAAGTGCTTTTCCACAGTTTTTGCTTAGGGCTCCTGGAATAGGAAACAAACCATAGAGACAAAACTGAGAACTCCTTTATTTTGTCAAGTTTCAAAGAGCTACTACGTACCATGTTGGATTTAGAGTTCCAAACTTTCTATCTATATAGGAGCGAACAGAGGGAAACCTAAATATAAAAACAGCTACTGTAGACGAACGCTTCAACCTAGAAGAACAAAATTTAATCAGTCAAGTGGGATTTGTGTACTGATCATTACCACCAAGTATCATCAAGATTGGGTGAAAAAATATTTTCTGGTATTTCGGAAACTCGTTAATTCTTAGAAGGATGGCAACCCCTCTCAATGAAATGCTTTTCCACAGTCTGTGCCTAGGGCTACTTGAAGAGGAAACAAACCATAGAGACAAAACTGAGAACTCCTTTATTTTGTCAAGTATCAAAGAGCTACTACAAACCATGTTGGATTTAGAGTTCCAAATTCATCTATCAATATAGGAGAGAACAGAAGGAATCCTAAATATAAAAACTGCTACTGTAGAGGTACGCTTCAACCTAGAAGAACAAAATTTGGTGAGCCAAGTGGGATTTGTGTACTGATCATTACCACCAAGTATCATCAAGGTTGGGTGAAAAACTATTTGCTGGTGTATCAGAAACTCGTTAATTTTTAGAAGCTTGGCAACCCCTCTCGATGAAAGTGCTTTTCCACAGTCTGTGACTAGGGCTACTTGAAAAGGAAAGAAACCATAGATAAAAAACTGAGAACTCCTTTATATTGTCAAGTTTCCAAGAGCTACTACGAACCATGTTGGATTTAGAGTTCCAAATTCATCTATCTATATTGGAGAGAACAGAGGGAAACATAAATATAAAAACTGCTACTGTAGACGAAAGTTTCAACCTATAAGAATAAAATTAGGTGAGCCAAGTGGGATTTGTGTACTGATCATTACCACCAAGTATCATCAAGATTGGGTTAAAAAATATTTGCTGGAATTTCGGAAACTCGTTATCTTAGAAGCTTGACAACCCCTCTCAATGAAAGTGCTTTTACACAGTCTGTGCTTAGGGCTACTTAAAGAGGAAACAAACCATAGAGACAAAACTGAGAACTCCTTTATTTTGTCAACTTTCAAAGAGCTACTACAAACCCTGTTGGATTTAGAGTTCCAAATTCATCTATCTATATAGGAGAGAGCAGAGGGAAACCTAAATATAAAAACTGCTACTGTAGACGAACGCTTCAAACTAGTAGAACAAATTTTGGTGAGCCAAGTGTGATTTGTGTACTGATCATTACCACCAAGTATCATCAAGATTGGGTGAAAAAATATTTGCTGGTATTTCGGAAACTCGTTAATTTTTAGAAGCTTGGGAACCCCTCTCGATGAAAGTGCTTTTCCACAGTCTGGGCCTAAGGCTACTTGAAGAGGAAACAAACCATGGAGACAAAACTGAGAACTCCTTTATATTGTCAGGTTTCCAAGAGCTACTACAAACCATGTTGCATTAGAGTTCCAAATTCATCTATCTCTATAGGAGAGAACAGAGGGAAACCTAAATATAACAACTGCTACTGTAGACGAACGCTTCAAAATAGAAGAACAAAATTTGGTGAGCCAAGTGGGATTTGTGTACTGATCATTACCACAAAGTATCATCAAGATTGGGTGAAAAAATATTTGCTGGTATTTCGGAAAACCGTTAATTCTTAGAAGCTTGACAACCCCTCTCAATGAAAGTGCTTTTACACAATCTGTGCTTAGGGCTACTTAAAGAGGAAACAAACCATAGAGAACAAAACTGAGAACTTCTTTATTTTGTCAAGTTTAAAAGAGCTACTACAATCCATGTTGGATTTAGAGTTCCAAATTCATCTATCTATATAGGAGAGAGCAGAGGAAAACCTAAATATAAATACTGCTACTGTAGACGAACGCTTCAACCTAGAAGAACAAAATTTGGTGAGCCAAGTGGGATTTGTGTACTGATCATTACCACCAAGTATCATCAAGATTGGGTGAAAAAATATTTTCTGGTATTTCGGAAACTCGTTAATTCTTAGAAGCTTGACAACCCCTCTCAATGAAAGTGCTTTTACACAGTCTGTGCTTAGGGCTACTTAAAGAGGAAACAAACCATAGAGACAAAACTGAGAACTCCTTTATTTTGTCAACTTTCAAAGAGCCACTACGAACCATGTTGGATTTAGAGTTCCAAATTCATCTATCTATATAGGAGAGAGCAGAGGAAACCTAAATATAAAAACTGCTACTGTAGGCGAAAGCTTCAACCTAGAAGAACAAAATTTGGTGAGCCAAGTGGGATTTGTGTACTGATCATTACCACCAAGTATCATCAAGATTGGGTGAAAAAATATTTGCTGGTATTTCGGAAACTCGTTAATTCTTAGAAGGTTTGCAACCCTTCTCAATGAAAGTGCTTTTCCACACTCTGTGCCTAGGGCTACTTGAAGAGGAAACAAACCGTAGAGACAAAACTGAGAACTCCTTTATTTTGTCAAGTTTCAAAGAGCTACTACGAACCATGTTGGTTTTAGAGTTCCAAATTCATCTATCTATATAGGAGAGAACAGAGGGAAACCTAAATATAAAAACTGCTACTGTACACGAACGCTTCCACCTAGAAGAATAAAATTTCGTGAGCCAAATGGGATTTGTGTACTGATCATTACCACCAAGTATCATCAAGATCGGGTGAAAAAGTGTTTGCTCGTATTTCGGAAACTCGTTAATTCTTAGAAGCTTGGGAACCCCTCTCAATGAAAGTTCTTTTCCACAGTCTGTGCTTAGGGCTACTTGAAAAGGAAACAAACCATAGAGAAAAAACTGAGAACTCCTTTATATTGTCAAGTTTCCAAGAGCAACTACGAACCATGTTGGATTTAGAGTTCCAAATTCATCTATCTATATAGGAGAGAACAGAGGGAAACCTAAATATAAATACTGCTACTGTAGACGAACGCTTCAACCTAGAAGAACAAAATTTGGTGAGCCAAGTGGGATTTGTGTACTGATCATTACCACCAAGTATCATCAAGATTGGGTGAAAAAATATTTGCTGGTATTTCGGAAACTCGTTAATTCTTAGAAGCTTGACAACCCCTTTCAATGAAAGTGCTTTTACACAGTCTGTGCTTAGGGCTACTTAAAGAGGAAACAAACCATAGAGACAAAACTGAGAACTCCTTTATTTTGTCAACTTTCAAAGTTCTACTACAACCATGTTGGATTTAGTGTTCCAAATTCATCTATCTATATAGGAGAGAGCAGAGGGAAACCTAAATATAAAAACTGCTACAGTAGACGAACGCTTCAACCTAGAAGAACAAAATTTGGTGAGCCAAGTGGGACTTGTGTACTGATCATTACCACAAAGTATCATCAAGATTGGGTGAAAAAATATTTGCTGGTATTTCGGAAACTCGTTAATTCTTAGAAGCTTGACAACCCCTCTCAATGAAAGTTCTTTTACACAGTCTGTGCTTAGGGCTACATAAAGAGGAAACAAACCATAGAGACAAAACTGAGAACTCCTCTATTTTGTCAAGTTTCAAAGAGCTACTACAAACCATGTTGGATTTAGAGTTCCAAATTCATCTATCTATATAGGATTGAGCAGATGGAAATCTAAATATAAAAACTGCTACTGTAGACGAACGGTTCAACCTAAATAAACAAAATTTGGTGAGCCAAGTGGGATTTGTGTACTGATCATTACCACCAAGTATCATCAAGATTGGGTGAAAAAATATTTGCAGGTATTTCGGAAACTCGTTAATTCTTAGAAGCTTGACAACCCCTCCCAATGAAAGTGCTTTTCCACAGTCTGTGCTTAGGGCTACTTGAAGAGGAAACAAACCATAGAGACAAAACTGAGAACTCCTTTATTTTGTCAAGTTTCAAAGAGCTACATCGAACCATGTTGGATTTAGTGTTCCAAATTCATCTATCTATATAGGAGAGATCAGAGGGAATCCTAAATATAAAAACTGCTTCTGTAGACGAACGCTTCAACCTAGAAAAAAAAAATTTGGTGAGCCAAGTGGGATTTGTGTACTGATCATTACCACCAAGTATCATCAAGATTGGGTGAAAAAATATTTGCTGGTATTTTGGAAACGCGTTAATTCTTAGAAGCTTGACAACCCCTCTCAATGAAAGTGCTTTTACACAGTCTGTGCTTAGGGCTACTTAAAGAGGAAGCAAACCATAGAGACAAAACTGAGAACTCCTTTATTTAGTCAACTTTCAAAGAGCTACTACAAACCATGTTGGATTTAGTGTTCCAAATTCATCTATCTATATAGGAGAGAGCAGAGGGAAACCTAAATATAAAAACTGCTACTGTAGACGAACGCTTCAACCTAGAAAAACAAAATTTTGGAGAGCCAAGTGGGATTTGTGTACTGATCATTACCACCAAGTATCATCAAGATTGGGTGAAAAAAATATTTGCAGGTATTTCGGAAACTCGTTAATTCTTAGAAGTTTGGCAACCCCTCTCAATGAAAGTGCTTTTCCACAGTCTGTGCCTAGGGTTACTTGAAGAGGAAACAAACCATAGAGACAAAACTGAGAACTCATTGATTTTGTCAAGTTCAAAGAGCCACTACGAACCATGTTGGATTTAGAGTTCCAAATTCATCTATCTATATAGGAGAGAGCAGAGGAAACCTATATATAAAAACTGCTACAGTAGACGAACGCTTCAACCTAGAAGAAACAAAATTTGGTGAGCCAAGTGGGATTTGTGTACTGATATTACCACCAAGTATCATCAAGATTGGGTGAAAAAATATTTGCAGGTATTTCGGAAACTCGTTAATTCTTAGAAGCTTGGCAACCCCTCTCAATGAAAGTGCTTTTCCACATTCTGTGCCTAGGGTTACTTGAAGAGGAAACAAACTATAGAGACAAAACAGAGAACTCCTTTATTTTGTCAAGTTTCAAAGAGCCACTACGAACCATGTTGGATTTAGAGTTCCAAATTCATCTATCTATATAGGAGAGAACAGAGGGAAACCTAAATATAAAAACTGCTACTGTAGACGAACGCTTCAACCTAGAAGAACAAAATTTGGTGAGCCAAGTGGGATTTGTGTACTGATCAATACCACCAAGTATCATCAAGATTGGGTGAAAAAATATTTGCTTGTATTTCGGAAACTCGTTAATTCTTAGAAGGTTGGCAACCTTTCTCAATGAAAGTGCTTTTCCACAGTCTGTGCCTAGGGCTACTTGAAGAGGAAACAAACCATAGAGACAAAACTGAGAACTTTTTTATTTTGTCAAGTTTCAAATAGCTACTACGAACCATGTTGGATTAAGAGTTCCAAATTCATCTATCTATATAGGAGAGAACAGAGGGAAACCTAAATATAAAAACTGCTACTGTACACGAACGCTTCCACCTAGAAGAATAAAATTTCGTGAGCCAAATGGGATTTGTGTACTGATCATTACCACCAAGTATCATCAAGATCGGGTGAAAAAGTGTATGCTCGTATTTCGGAAACTCGTTAATTCTTAGAAGCTTGACAACCCCTCTCAATGAAAGTGCTTTTACACAGTCTGTGCTTAGGGCTACTTAAAGAGGAAACAAACCATAGAGACAAAACTGGGAACTCCTTTATTTTGTCAACTTTCAAAGAGCTACTACAAACCATGTTGGATTTAGTGTTCCAAATTCATCTATCTATATAGGAGAGAGCAGAAGGAAACCTAAATATAAAAACTGCTACAGTAGATGAACGCTTCAACCTAGAAGAACAAAATTTGGTGAGCCAAGTGGATTTGTGTACTGATCATTACCACCAAGTATCGTCAAGATTGGGTGAAAAAATATTTGCAGGTATTTCGGAAACTCGTTAATTCTTAGAAGCTTGGCAACCCCTCTCAATCAAAGTGCTTTTCCACAGTCTGTGCCTAGGGTTACTTGAAGAGAAAACACACTATAGAGAAAAAACTGAGAACTCCTTTATTTTGTCAAGTTTCAAAGAGCCACTACGAACCATGTTGGATTTAGAGTTCCAAATTCATCTATCTATATAGGAGAGAGCAGAGGGAAACCTAAATATTAAAACTGCTACTGTAGACGAACGCTTCAACCTAGAAGAACAAAATTTGGTGAGCCAAGTGGGATTGGTGTACTGATCATTACCACCAAATACCATCAAGATTGGGTGAAAAAATATTTGCTGGTATTTCGCTAACTCGTTAATTCTTAGAAGGTTGGCAACACTTCTCAATGAAAGTGCTTTTCCACACTCTGTGCCTAGGGCTAATTAAAGAGGAAACAAACCATAGAGACAAAACTGAGAACTCCTTTATTTTGTCAAGTTTCAATGAGCTACTACGAACCATGTTGGATTTAGAGTTCCAAATTCATCTATTTATATAGGAGATAACAGAGGGAAACCTAAATATAAAAACAGATACTGTAGACGAACGCTTCAACCTAGAAAAATAATTTGGTGAGCCAAGTGGGATTTGTGTACTGATCATTACCACCAAGTATCATCAAGATTCGGTGAAAAAATATTTGCTGGTATATCGGAAACTCGTTAATTCTTAGAAGCTTGGCAACGCCTCCCAATGAAAGTGCTTTTCCACAGTCTGTGAGTAGGGCTACTTGAAAAGGAAAAACAGCATAGAGACAAAACTGAGAACTCCTTTATATTGTCAACTTTCCAAGAGCTACTACGAACCATGTTGGATTTAGAGTTCCAAATTCATCAATCTATATAGGAGAGAACAGAGGGAAACCTAAATATAAAAACTGCTACTAGAGACGAACGTTTCAACCTAGAAGAACAAAATGTGGTGAGCCAAGTGGGATTTGTGTACTGATCATTACCAACAATTATCATCAGGATTGGGTGAAAAAATATTTGCTGGTATTTCGGAAACTCATTAAATCTTAGAAGGTTGCCAACCCCTCTCAATGAAAGTGCTTTTACACACTCTGTGCCTAGGGCTACTGGAAGAGGAAACAAACCATAGAGACAAAACTGAGAACTCCTTTATTTTGTCAAGTATCAAAGAGCTACTACAAACCATGTTGGATTTAGTGTTCCAAATTCATCTATCTACATAGGAGAGAACAGAAGGAAACCTAAATATAAAAACTGCTACTGTTGACGAACGCTTCAACCTAGAAGAACAAAATTTGGTGAGCCAAGTCGGATATGTGTACTGATCATTACCCCCAAGTATCATCATGATTGGGTGAAGAACTATTTGCTGGTATATCGGAAACTCGTTAATTCTTAGAAGCTTGGCAACTCCTCTCGATGAAAGTGCTTTTCCACAGTCTGTGCCTACGGCTACTTGAAAAGAAAACACACCATAGAGAAAAAACTGAGAACTCCTTTATATTGTCAAGTTTCCCAGAGCTACCACGAACCATGTTGGATTTAGAGTTCCAAATTCATCTATCTATATAGGAGAGAACAGAGGGAAACCTAAATATAAAAACTGCTACTGTAGACGAACGCTTCAACCTAGAAGAATAAAATTTGGTGAACCAAGTGGGATTTGTGTACTGATCATTACCAACAAGTATCATCAATATTGGGTAAAAAATATTTTCTGGTATTTCGGAAACTCATTAATTCTTAGATGGTTTGCAACCCCTCTCAATGAAAGTGCTTTTCCACAGTCTGTGTCTAGGGCTACTTGAAGAGGAAACAAACCATATAGACAAAACTGAGAACTCCTTTTTTTGTCAAGTATCAAAGAGCTACAACAAACCATGTTGGATTTAGAGTTCCAAATTCATCTATCTATATAGGAGAGAACAGAAGGAAACCTAAATATAAAAACTGCTACTGTACACGAACGCTTCAACCTAGAAGAACAAAATTTCGATATCCAAGTGGGATTTGTGTACTGATCATTACCACCATGTATCATCAAGATTGGGTGAAAAAATATTTGCTGGTATTTCGGAAACTCGTATTTTCTTGTATGTTGTCAACCCCTTTCAATAAAAGTGCTTTTCAACAGTTTTTGCTTTGGGCTATGGGAAGAGGAAACAAACAATAGAGAAAAATCTGAGATCTCCTTTATTTTGTCAAGTTTCAAAGAGCTTCTATGAACCATGTTGGATTTAGTGTTTCAAATTCATCTATCTATATAGGAGTGAACAGAGGGAAACCTAAATATAATACTGCTACTGTAGACGAACGCTTCAACCTATAAGAACAAAATTTGGTGAGCCAAGTGGGATTTTTGTACTGATCATTACCACCACGTATCATCAAGATTGTGTGAAAAATATTTGCTGGTATTTCGGAAAATCCTAATTTTTTGTAAGTTGGCCACCCCTTTCAGTAAAATTGCTTTTCCACAGTTTTTGCTTAGGGCTACTGGAAGTGGAAACAAACCATAGAGAAAAATCTGAGAACTCCTATATTTTGTCAGGTTTCAAAGAGCTACTACGAACCATGTTGGATTTAGTGTTAAAATTCATCTATCTATATAGGAGAGAACAGAGGGAAACCTAAATATAAAAACTGCTACTGTAGACGAACGCTTCAACCTAGAAGAACAAAATTTCGTGAGCCAAGTGGGATTTGTGTGCTGATCATTACCACCAAGTATGATCAAGATTGGGTGAAAAAATATTTGCTGGTATTTCGGTAACTCGTTAATTCTTGAAGCTTGGCAACCCCTCTCGATGAAAGTGCTTTTCCACAGTCTGTGCCTAGGGCTACTTGAAGAGGAAACAAACAATAGAGACAAAACTGAGAACTCCTTTATTTTGTCAAGTTTCAAAGAGCTACTAAGAACCATGTTGAATTTAGAGTTCCAATTTCATCTATCTATATAGGAGAGAACAGAGGGAAACCTAAATATATGTAGACGAGCGCTTCAACCTAGAAGAACAAAATTTTGTGAGCCAAGTGGGATTTGATACTGATCATTACCACCAAGTATCATCAAGATTGGGTGAAAAAATACTTGCTGGTATTTCGGAAACTCGTTAATTCTTAGAAGCTTGGCAACCCCTCTCAATGAAATTGCTTTTCCACAGTCTCTGCCTAGGGCTACTTGAAGAGGAAACAAACCACAGAGACAAAACTGAGACCTCCTTTATTTTGTCAAGTTTCAAAGAGCTACTACAAACCATGTTGGATTTAGAGTTCCAAATTCATCTAACTATATAGGAGACAACAGAGGGAAACCTAAATATATAAACTGCTTTTGTAGACGAACGCTTAAACCTAGAAGAACAAAATTTGGTGAGCCAATTGGGAATTGTGTACTGATCATTACCACCAAGTATCATCAAGATTGGGTGAAAAAATATTTGCTGGTATTTCGGAAACTCGTTAATTCTTAGAAGCTTGGCAACCCCTCTCGATGAAAGTGCTTTTCCACAGTCTGTGCCTAGGGCTACTTGAAGAGGAAACAAACCATAGAGACAAAACTGAGAACTCCTTTATTTTGTCAAGTTTCAAAGAGCTACTACGAACCATGTTGGATTTAGTGTTAAAATTCATCTATCTATATAGGAGAGAACAGAGGGAAACCTAAATATAAAAACTGCTACTGTAGACGAACGCTTCAACCTAGAAGAACAAAATTTCGTGAGCCAAGTGGGATTTGTGTGCTGATCATTACCACCAAGTATGATCAAGATTGGGTGAAAAAATATTTGCTGGTATTTCGGAAACTCGTTAATTCTTAGAAGCTTGGCCACCCCTCTCGATCAAAGTGCTTTTCCACAGTCTGTGCCTAGGGCTACTTGAAGAGGAAACAAACAATAGAGACAAAACTGAAAACTTCTTTATTTTGTCAAGTTTCAAAGAGCTACTACGAACCATGTTGAATTTAGAGTTCCAAATTCATCTATCTATAAAGGAGAGAACAGAGGGAAACCTAAATATATGTAGACGAACGCTTCAACCTAGAAGAACAAAATTTTGTGAGCCAAGTGGGATTTGATACTGATTATTACCACCACGTATCATAAAGATTGGGTGAAAAATATTTGCTGGTATTTCGGAAACTCGTAATTTCTTGTAAGTTGGCAACCCCTTTCAATAAAAGGGCTTTTCCACAGTTTTTGCTTAGGGCTACTGGAGGAGGAAACAAACCATAGCGAAAAATCTGAGAACTCCTTTATTTTGTCAAGTTTCAAAGAGCTACAACGAACCATGTTGGATTTAGTGTTCCAAATTCATCTATCTCTATAGGAGAGAACAGAGGGAAACCTAAATATCAAAACTGCTACTGTAGACGAACGCTTCAACCTAGAAAAACAAAATTTGGTGAGCCAAGTGGGATTTGTGTCCTGATCATTACCACCAAGTATCATCAAGATTGGGTGAAAAAATATTTGCTGGTATTTCGGAAACTCGTTAATTCTTAGAAGGTTGGCAACCCTTCTCAATGAAAGTGCTTTTCCACAGTCTGTGCCTAGGGCTACTTGAAGAGAAAACAAACCATAGAGACAAAACTGAGAACTCCTTTATTTTGTCAAGTATCAAAGAGCTACTACATACCATGTTGGAATTAGAGTTCCAAATTCATCTATCTATATCGGAGAGAACAGAGGGAAACCAAAATATATGTAGACGAACGCTTCAACCTAGAAGAACAAAATTTTGTGAGCCAAGTGGGATATGTGTACTGATCATTACCACCAAGTATCATCAAGATTGGGTGAAAAAATATTTGCTGGTATATCGGAAACTCGTTAATTCTTAGAAGCTTGGGAACCCCTCTGAATGAAATTGCTTTTCCACAGTCTCTGCCTAGGGCTACTTTAAGAGGAAACAAACCACAGAGACATAACTGAGACCTCCTTTATTTTGTCAAGTTTCAAAGAGCTACTACAAACTATGTTGGATTTAGAGTTCCAAATTCATCTAACTATATAGGAGAGAACAGAGGGAAACCTAAATATATAAACTGCTTTTGTAGACGAACGCTTCAACCTAGAAGAACAAAATTTGGTGAGAAAAGTGGGAATTGTGTACTGATCATTACCACCAAGTATTATCAAGATTGGGTGAAAAAATATTTGCTGGTATTTCGGAAACTCGTTAATTCTTAGAATCTTGGCAACCCCTCTCAATGAAAGTGCTATTCCACAGTATGTGCCTAGGGCTACTTGAAGAGGAAACAAACAAAGAGACAAAACGGAGAACTCCTTTATTTTGTTAAGTTTCAAAGAGCTACTACAAAAAATTTGGATTTAGAGTTCCAAATTCATCTATCTATATAGGAGAGAACAGAGGGAAACCAAAATATAAAAACTGCTCCTGTAGACGAACGCTTCAACCTAGAGAACAAAATTTGATGAGCCAAGTGGGATTTGTGTACTGATCATTACCACCAATTATCATCAAGATTGGGTGAAAAAATATTTGCTGGTATTTCAGAAACTCGTTAATTCTTAGAAGCTTGGCAACCCCTCTCGATGAAAGTGCTTTTCCACAGTCTGTGCCTAGGGCTACTTGCAGAGGAAACAAACCATAGAGATAAAATGAGAAGTCCTTTATTTTGTCAAGTTTCAAAGAATTACTACAATCCATGTTTGATTTAGAGTTCCAAATTCATCTATCTATATAGGAGAGAACAGAGGGAAACCTAAATATAAAAACTGCTAATGTAGACGAACGCATCAACCTAGAAGAACAAAATTTGGTGAGCCAAGTGGGATTTGTGTACTGATCATTACCACCAAGTATCATCAAGATTGGGTGAAAAAATATTTGCTGGTATTTCGGAAACTCGTTAATTCTTAGAAGTTTGGCAACCCCTTTCGATGAAAGTGCTTTTCCACAGTCTGTGCCTAGGGCTACTTGAAGAGGAAACAAACCATAGAGACAAAACTGAGAACTCCTTTATTTTGTCAACTTTCAAAAAGCTACTACGAACCATGTTTGATTTAGAGTTCCAAATTCATCTATCTATAGAGGAGAGAACAGAGGGAAACCTAAATATAAAAACTGCTACTGTAGACGAACGCTTCAACCTAGAAAAACAAAATATGGTGAGCCAAGTGGGATATGTGTACCGATCATTACCACCAAGTATCATCAAGATTGGGTGAAAAAATATTTGCTGGTATTTCGGAAATCTCGTTAATTCTTAGAAGCTTGGCAACCCCTCTCGATGAAAGTGCTTTTCCACAGTCTGTGCCTAGGGCTACTTGAAGAGGAAACAAACCATAGAGACAAAACAGAGAGCTCCTTTATTTTGTCAAGTTTCAAAGAATTACTACAATCCATGTTGGATCTAGAGTCCCAAATTCATCTATACATATAGGAGAGAACAGAGGGAAACCTAAATATAAAAACTGCTACTGTACACGAACGCTTCAACCTAGAAGAACAAAATTTGGTGAGCTAAGTGGGATTTGGGTACTGATCATTACCACCAAGTATCATCAAGATTGGGTGAGAAAATATTTGCTGGTATTTCGGAAACTCGTTAATTCTTAGAATCTTGGCAACCCCTCTCGATGAAAGTGCTTTTCCACAGTCTGTGCCTAGGGCTAATTGAAGAGGAAACAAACCATAGAGACAAAACTGAGAACACTTTATTTTGTCATGTTTCAAAGAGCTACTACGCACCATGTTGGATTGAGAGATCCAAATTCATCTATCTATATAGGAGAGAGCAGAGGGAAACCTAAATATAAAAACTGCTACTGTAGACGAACACTTCAACCTAGAAGAACAAAA
>NW_027516571.1:0-56777 GCF_048772815.1 Callospermophilus lateralis | reverse complement strand
CCAAGCGTCCAAAAGTACTGGTTTTCTGAAATCTCGGCAAACATTTTTTCACCCAATCTTGATGAGACTTTGTGGTAATGATCAGTTCACTAAGCCCACTTGGCTGCCCAATTTTCACTGTTCTAGGTTGAAGCGTTTGTTTCCAGTAAGAGTTTGAATTTTTAGGTTTCACTCTGTTTTCTCCTATATAGATAGATGTGTTGGGAACTCTAAATGAAACACGGTTTGTGCTAGCTCTTGGAAAATTGACAAAATAAAGTAGTTCTAAGTTCTGTCTCTATGGTTTGTTTCCTCTTGAAGCAGCCCTAAACGGAGACTGCCTAAAGACATTTTCATCGGAAAGGTGTGCCAAGCGTCCAAAAGTACTGGTTTTCTGAAATCTCGGCAAACATTTTTTCACCCAATCTTGATGAGACTTTGTGGTAATGATCAGTTCACTAAGCCCACTTGGCTGCCCAATTTTCACTGTTCTAGGTTGAAGCGTTTGTTTCCAGTAAGAGTTTGAATTTTTAGGTTTCACTCTGTTTTCTCCTATATAGATAGATGTGTTGGGAACTCTAAATGAAACACGGTTTGTGCTAACTCTTTGAAAATTGACAAAATAAAGTAGTTCTAAGTTCTGTCTCTATGGTTTGTTTCCTCTTGAAGCAGCCCTAAACAGAGACTGCCTAAAGACATTTTCATTGGAAAGGTGTGCCAAGCGTCCAAAAGTACTGGTTTTCTGAAATCTCGGCAAACATTTTTTCACCCAATCTTGATGAGACTTTGTGGTAATGATCAGTTCACTAAGCCCACTTGGCTGCCCAATTTTCACTGTTCTAGGTTGAAGCGTTCGTTTCCAGTAAGAGTTTGAAGTTTTAGGTTTCACTCTGTTTTCTCCTATATAGATAGATGTGTTGGGAACTCTAAATGAAACACGGTTTGTGCTAGCTCTTGGAAAATTGACAAAATAAAGTAGTTCTAAGTTCTGTCTCTATGGTTTGTTTCCTCTTGAAGCAGCCCTAAGCGGAGACTGCCTAAAGACATTTTCATTGGAAAGGTGTGGCAAGCGTCCAAAAGTACTGGTTTTCTGAAATCTCGGCAAACATTTTTTCACCCAATCTTGATGAGACTTTGTGGTAATGATCAGTTCACTAAGCGCACTTGGCTGCCCAATTTTCACTGTTCTAGGTTGAAGCGTTCGTTTCCAGTAAGAGTCTGAATTTTCAGGTTTCACTCTGTTTTCTCCTATATAGATAGATGTGTTGGGAACTCTAAATGAAACACGGTTTGTGTTAACTCTTTGAAAATTGACAAAATAAAGTAGTTCTAAGTTCTGTCTCTATGGTTTGTTTCCTCTTGAAGCAGCCCTAAACGGAGACTGCCTAAAGACATTTTCATTGGAAAGGTGTGCCAAGCGTCCAAAAGTACTGGTTTTCTGAAATCTCGGCAAACATTTTTTCACCCAATCTTGATGAGACTTTGTGGTAATGATCAGTTCACTAAGCCCACTTGGCTGCCCAATTTTCACTGTTCTAGGTTGAAGCGTTCGTTTCCAGTAAGAGTCTGAATTTTTAGGTTTCACTCTGTTTTCTCCTATATAGATAGATGTGTTGGGAACTCTAAATGAAACACGGTTTGTGCTAGCTCTTGGAAAATTGACAAAATAAAGTAGTTCTAAGTTCTGTCTCTATGGTTTGTTTCCTCTTGAAGCAGCCCTAAACGGAGACTGCCTAAAGACATTTTCATCGGAAAGGTGTGCCAAGCGTCCAAAAGTACTGGTTTTCTGAAATCTCGGCAAACATTTTTTCACCCAATCTTGATGAGACTTTGTGGTAATGATCAGTTCACTAAGCCCACTTGGCTGCCCAATTTTCACTGTTCTTGGTTGAAGCGTTTGTTTCCAGTAAGAGTTTGAATTTTTAGGTTTCACTCTGTTTTCTCCTATATAGATAGATGTATTGGGAACTCTAAATGAAACACGGTTTGTGCTAACTCTTTGAAAATTGACAAAATAAAGTAGTTCTAAGTTCTGTCTCTATGGTTTGTTTCCTCTTGAAGCAGCCCTAAACGGAGACTGCCTAAAGACATTTTCATTGGAAAGGTGTGCCAAGCGTCCAAAAGTACTGGTTTTCTGAAATCTCGGCAAACATTTTTTCACCCAATCTTGATGAGACTTTGTGGTAATGATCAGTTCACTAAGCCCACTTGGCTGCCCAATTTTCACTGTTCTAGGTTGAAGCGTTCGTTTCCAGTAAGAGTTTGAAGTTTTAGGTTTCACTCTGTTTTCTCCTATATAGATAGATGTGTTGGGAACTCTAAATGAAACACGGTTTGTGCTAGCTCTTGGAAAATTGACAAAATAAAGTAGTTCTAAGTTCTGTCTCTATGGTTTGTTTCCTCTTGAAGCAGCCCTAAGCGGAGACTGCCTAAAGACATTTTCATTGGAAAGGTGTGGTGTGGCAAGCGTCCAAAAGTACTGGTTTTCTGAAATCTCGGCAAACATTTTTTCACCCAATCTTGATGAGACTTTGTGGTAATGATCAGTTCACTAAGCGCACTTGGCTGCCCAATTTTCACTGTTCTAGGTTGAAGCGTTCGTTTCCAGTAAGAGTCTGAATTTTCAGGTTTCACTCTGTTTTCTCCTATATAGATAGATGTGTTGGGAACTCTAAATGATACACGGTTTGTGTTAACTCTTTGAAAATTGACAAAATAAAGTAGTTCTAAGTTCTGTCTCTATGGTTTGTTTCCTCTTGAAGCAGCCCTAAACGGAGACTGCCTAAAGACATTTTCATTGGAAAGGTGTGCCAAGCGTCCAAAAGTACTGGTTTTCTGAAATCTCGGCATACATTTTTTCACCCAATCTTGATGAGACTTTGTGGTAATGATAAGTTCACTAAGCCCACTTGGCTGCCCAATTTTCACTGTTCTAGGTTGAAGCGTTCGTTTCCAGTAAGAGTCTGAATTTTTAGGTTTCACTCTGTTTTCTCCTATATAGATAGATGTGTTGGGAACTCTAAATGAAACACGGTTTGTGTTAACTCTTTGAAAATTGACAAAATAAAGTAGTTCTAAGTTCTGTCTCTATGGTTTGTTTCCTCTTGAAGCAGCCCTAAACGGAGACTGCCTAAAGACATTTTCATTGGAAAGGTGTGCCAAGCGTCCAAAAGTACTGGTTTTCTGAAATCTCGGCAAACATTTTTTCACCCAATCTTGATGAGACTTTGTGGTAATGATCAGTTCACTAAGCGCACTTGGCTGCCCAATTTTCACTGTTCTAGGTTGAAGCGTTCGTTTCCAGTAAGAGTCTGAATTTTCAGGTTTCACTCTGTTTTCTCCTATATAGATAGATGTGTTGGGAACTCTAAATGATACACGGTTTGTGTTAACTCTTTGAAAATGACAAAATAAAGTAGTTCTAAGTTCTGTCTCTATGGTTTGTTTCCTCTTGAAGCAGCCCTAAACGGAGACTGCCTAAAGACATTTTCATTGGAAAGGTGTGCCAAGCGTCCAAAAGTACTGGTTTTCTGAAATCTCGGCAAACATTTTTTCACCCAATCTTGATGAGACTTTGTGGTAATGATAAGTTCACTAAGCCCACTTGGCTGCCCAATTTTCACTGTTCTAGGTTGAAGCGTTCGTTTCCAGTAAGAGTCTGAATTTTTAGGTTTCACTCTGTTTTCTCCTATATAGATAGATGTGTTGGGAACTCTAAATGAAACACGGTTTGTGTTAACTCTTTGAAAATTGACAAAATAAAGTAGTTATAAGTTCTGTCTCTATGGTTTGTTTCCTCTTGAAGCAGCCCTAAACGGAGACTGCCTAAAGACATTTTCATCGGAAAGGTGTGCCCGTCCAAAAGTACTGGTTTTCTGAAATCTCGGCAAACATTTTTTCACCCAATCTTGATGAGACTTTGTGGTAATGATCAGTTCACTAAGCCCACTTGGCTGCCCAATTTTCACTCTTCTAGGTTGAAGCGTTCGTTTCCAGTAAGAGTTTGAATTTTTAGGTTTCACTCTGTTTTCTCCTATATAGATAGATGTGTTGGGAACTCTAAATGAAACACGGTTTGTGCTAGCTCTTGGAAAATTGACAAAATAAAGTAGTTCTAAGTTCTGTCTCTATGGTTTGTTTCCTCTTGAAGCAGCCCTAAGCGAGACTGCCTAAAGACATTTTCATTGGAAAGGTGTGCCAAGCGTCCAAAAGTACTGGTTTTCTGAAATCTCGGCAAACATTTTTTCACCCAATCTTGATGAGACTTTGTGGTAATGATCAGTTCACTAAGCCCACTTGGCTGCCCAATTTTCACTGTTCTAGGTTGAAGCGTTTGTTTCCAGTAAGAGTTTGAATTTTTAGGTTTCACTCTGTTTTCTCCTATATAGATAGATGTGTTGGGAACTCTAAATGAAACACGGTTTGTGCTAACTCTTTGAAAATTGACAAAATAAAGTAGTTCTAAGTTCTGTCTCTATGGTTTGTTTCCTCTTGAAGCAGCCCTAAACGGAGACTGCCTAAAGACATTTTCATTGGAAAGGTGTGCCAAGCGTCCAAAAGTACTGGTTTTCTGAAATCTCGGCAAACATTTTTTCACCCAATCTTGATGAGACTTTGTGGTAATGATCAGTTCACTAAGCCCACTTGGCTGCCCAATTTTCACTCTTCTAGGTTGAAGCGTTCGTTTCCAGTAAGAGTTTGAATTTTTAGGTTTCACTCTGTTTTCTCCTCTATAGATAGATGTGTTGGGAACTCTAAATGAAACACGGTTTGTGCTAGCTCTTGGAAAATTGACAAAATAAAGTAGTTCTAAGTTCTGTCTCTATGGTTTGTTTCCTCTTGAAGCAGCCCTAAGCGAGACTGCCTAAAGACATTTTCATTGGAAAGGTGTGCCAAGCGTCCAAAAGTACTGGTTTTCTGAAATCTCGGCAAAAATTTTTTCACCCAATCTTGATGAGACTTTGTGGTAATGATCAGTTCACTAAGCCCACTTGGCTGCCCAATTTTCACTGTTCTAGGTTGAAGCGTTCGTTTCCAGTAAGAGTTTGAAGTTTTAGGTTTCACTCTGTTTTCTCCTATATAGATAGATGTGTTGGGAACTCTAAATGAAACACGGTTTGTGCTAGCTCTTGGAAAATTGACAAAATAAAGTAGTTCTAAGTTCTGTCTCTATGGTTTGTTTCCTCTTGAAGCAGCCCTAAGCGGAGACTGCCTAAAGACATTTTCATTGGAAAGGTGTGGCAAGCGTCCAAAAGTACTGGTTTTCTGAAATCTCGGCAAACATTTTTTCACCCAATCTTGATGAGACTTTGTGGTAATGATCAGTTCACTAAGCCCACTTGGCTGCCCAATTTTCACTGTTCTAGGTTGAAGCGTTCGTTTCCAGTAAGAGTCTGAATTTTCAGGTTTCACTCTGTTTTCTCCTATATAGATAGATGTGTTGGGAACTCTAAATGAAACACGGTTTGTGTTAACTCTTTGAAAATTGACAAAATAAAGTAGTTCTAAGTTCTGTCTCTATGGTTTGTTTCCTCTTGAAGCAGCCCTAAGCGAGACTGCCTAAAGACATTTTCATTGGAAATGTGTGCCAAGCGTCCAAAAGTACTGGTTTTCTGAAATCTCGGCAAACATTTTTTCACCCAATCTTGATGAGACTTTGTGGTAATGATCAGTTCACTAAGCCCACTTGGCTGCCCAATTTTCACTCTTCTAGGTTGAAGCGTTCGTTTCCAGTAAGAGTTTGAAGTTTTAGGTTTCACTCTGTTTTCTCCTCTATAGATAGATGTGTTGGGAACTCTAAATGAAACACGGTTTGTGCTAGCTCTTGGAAAATTGACAAAATAATGTAGTTCTAAGTTCTGTCTCTATGGTTTGTTTCCTCTTGAAGCAGCCCTAAGCGAGACTGCCTAAAGACATTTTCATTGGAAAGGTGTGCCAAGCGTCCAAAAGTACTGGTTTTCTGAAATCTCGGCAAACATTTTTTCACCCAATCTTGATGAGACTTTGTGGTAATGATCAGTTCACTAAGCCCACTTGGCTGCCCAATTTTCACTGTTCTAGGTTGAAGCGTTTGTTTCCAGTAAGAGTTTGAATTTTTAGGTTTCACTCTGTTTTCTCCTATATAGATAGATGTGTTGGGAACTCTAAATGAAACACGGTTTGTGCTAGCTCTTGGAAAATTGACAAAATAAAGTAGTTCTAAGTTCTGTCTCTATGGTTTGATTCCTCTTGAAGCAGCCCTAAGCGAGACTGCCTAAAGACATTTTCATCGGAAAGGTGTGCCAAGCGTCCAAAAGTACTGGTTTTCTGAAATCTCGGCAAACATTTTTTCACCCAATCTTGATGAGACTTTGTGGTAATGATCAGTTCACTAAGCGCACTTGGCTGCCCAATTTTCACTGTTCTAGGTTGAAGCGTTCGTTTCCAGTAAGAGTTTGAAGTTTTAGGTTTCACTCTGTTTTCTCCTATATAGATAGATGTGTTGGGAACTCTAAATGAAACACGGTTTGTGCTAGCTCTTGGAAAATTGACAAAATAAAGTAGTTCTAAGTTCTGTCTCTATGGTTTGTTTCCTCTTGAAGCAGCCCTAAACGGAGACTGCCTAAAGACATTTTCATCGGAAAGGTGTGCCAAGCGTCCAAAAGTACTGGTTTTCTGAAATCTCGGCAAACATTTTTTCACCCAATCTTGATGAGACTTTGTGGTAATGATCAGTTCACTAAGCCCACTTGGCTGCCCAATTTTCACTGTTCTAGGTTGAAGCGTTTGTTTCCAGTAAGAGTTTGAATTTTTAGGTTTCACTCTGTTTTCTCCTATATAGATAGATGTGTTGGGAACTCTAAATGAAACACGGTTTGTGCTAACTCTTTGAAAATTGACAAAATAAAGTAGTTCTAAGTTCTGTCTCTATGGTTTGTTTCCTCTTGAAGCAGCCCTAAACGGAGACTGCCTAAAGACATTTTCATTGGAAAGGTGTGCCAAGCGTCCAAAAGTACTGGTTTTCTGAAATCTCGGCAAACATTTTTTCACCCAATCTTGATGAGACTTTGTGGTAATGATCAGTTCACTAAGCCCACTTGGCTGCCCAATTTTCACTGTTCTAGGTTGAAGCGTTCGTTTCCAGTAAGAGTTTGAAGTTTTAGGTTTCACTCTGTTTTCTCCTATATAGATAGATGTGTTGGGAACTCTAAATGAAACACGGTTTGTGCTAGCTCTTGGAAAATTGACAAAATAAAGTAGTTCTAAGTTCTGTCTCTATGGTTTGTTTCCTCTTGAAGCAGCCCTAAGCGGAGACTGCCTAAAGACATTTTCATTGGAAAGGTGTGGCAAGCGTCCAAAAGTACTGGTTTTCTGAAATCTCGGCAAACATTTTTTCACCCAATCTTGATGAGACTTTGTGGTAATGATCAGTTCACTAAGCGCACTTGGCTGCCCAATTTTCACTGTTCTAGGTTGAAGCGTTCGTTTCCAGTAAGAGTCTGAATTTTCAGGTTTCACTCTGTTTTCTCCTATATAGATAGATGTGTTGGGAACTCTAAATGAAACACGGTTTGTGTTAACTCTTTGAAAATTGACAAAATAAAGTAGTTCTAAGTTCTGTCTCTATGGTTTGTTTCCTCTTGAAGCAGCCCTAAACGGAGACTGCCTAAAGACATTTTCATTGGAAAGGTGTGCCAAGCGTCCAAAAGTACTGGTTTTCTGAAATCTCGGCAAACATTTTTTCACCCAATCTTGATGAGACTTTGTGGTAATGATCAGTTCACTAAGCCCACTTGGCTGCCCAATTTTCACTGTTCTAGGTTGAAGCGTTCGTTTCCAGTAAGAGTTTGAAGTTTTAGGTTTCACTGTTTTCTCCTATATAGATAGATGTGTTGGGAACTCTAAATGAAACATGAAACACGGTTTGTGCTAGCTCTTGGAAAATTGACAAAATAAAGTAGTTCTAAGTTCTGTCTCTATGGTTTGTTTCCTCTTGAAGCAGCCCTAAGCGGAGACTGCCTAAAGACATTTTCATTGGAAAGGTGTGGCAAGCGTCCAAAAGTACTGGTTTTCTGAAATCTCGGCAAACATTTTTTCACCCAATCTTGATGAGACTTTTGTGGTAATGATCAGTTCACTAAGCGCACTTGGCTGCCCAATTTTCACTGTTCTAGGTTGAAGCGTTCGTTTCCAGTAAGAGTCTGAATTTTCAGGTTTCACTCTGTTTTCTCCTATATAGATAGATGTGTTGGGAACTCTAAATGAAACACGGTTTGTGTTAACTCTTTGAAAATTGACAAAATAAAGTAGTTCTAAGTTCTGTCTCTATGGTTTGTTTCCTCTTGAAGCAGCCCTAAACGGAGACTGCCTAAAGACATTTTCATTGGAAAGGTGTGCCAAGCGTCAAAGTACTGGTTTTCTGAAATCTCGGCAAACATTTTTTCACCCAATCTGATGAGACTTTGTGGTAATGATAAGTTCACTAAGCCCACTTGGCTGCCCATTTTTCACTGTTCTAGGTGAAGCGTTTGTTTCCAGTAAGAGTTTGAATTTTTAGGTTTCACTCTGTTTTCTCCTATATAGATAGATGTGTTGGGAACTCTAAATGAAACACGGTTTGTGCTAACTCTTTGAAAATTGACAAAATAAAGTAGTTCTAAGTTCTGTCTCTATGGTTTGTTTCCTCTTGAAGCAGCCCTAAGCGGAGACTGCCTAAAGACATTTTCATTGGAAAGGTGTGCCAAGCGTCCAAAAGTACTGGTTTTCTGAAATCTCGGCAAACATTTTTTCACCAATCTTGATGAGACTTTGTGGTAATGATCAGTTCACTAAGCCCACTTGGCTGCCCAATTTTCACTCTTCTAGGTTGAAGCGTTCGTTTCCAGTAAGAGTTTGAATTTTTAGGTTTCACTCTGTTTTCTCCTATATAGATAGATGTGTTGGGAACTCTAAATGAAACACGGTTTGTGCTAGCTCTTGGAAAATTGACAAAATAAAGTAGTTCTAAGTTCTGTCTCTATGGTTTGTTTCCTCTTGAAGCAGCCCTAAGCGAGACTGCCTAAAGACATTTTCATTGGAAAGGTGTGCCAAGCGTCAAAAGTACTGGTTTTCTGAAATCTCGGCAAACATTTTTTCACCCAATCTTGATGAGACTTTGTGGTAATGATCAGTTCACTAAGCCCACTTGGCTGCCCAATTTTCACTGTTCTAGGTTGAAGCGTTTGTTTCCAGTAGAGTTTGAATTTTTAGGTTTCACTCTGTTTTCTCCTATATAGATAGATGTGTTGGGAACTCTAAATGAAACACGGTTTGTGCTAACTCTTTGAAAATTGACAAAATAAAGTAGTTCTAAGTTCTGTCTCTATGGTTTGTTTCCTCTTGAAGCAGCCCTAAACGGAGACTGCCTAAAGACATTTTCATTGGAAAGGTGTGCCAAGCGTCCAAAAGTACTGGTTTTCTGAAATCTCGGCAAACATTTTTTCACCCAATCTTGATGAGACTTTGTGGTAATGATCAGTTCACTAAGCCCACTTGGCTGCCCAATTTTCACTCTTCTAGGTTGAAGCGTTCGTTTCCAGTAAGAGTTTGAATTTTTAGGTTTCACTCTGTTTTCTCCTCTATAGATAGATGTGTTGGGAACCTCTAAATGAAACACGGTTTGTGCTAGCTCTTGGAAATTGACAAATAAAGTAGTTCTAAGTTCTGTCTCTATGGTTTGTTTCCTCTTGAAGCAGCCCTAAGCGAGACTGCCTAAAGACATTTTCATTGGAAAGGTGTGCCAAGCGTCCAAAAGTACTGTTTTCTGAAATCTCGGCAAACATTTTTTTCACCCAATCTTGATGAGACTTTGTGGTAATGATCAGTTCACTAAGCGCACTTGGCTGCCCAATTTTTCACTGTTCTAGGTTGAAGCGTTCGTTTCCAGTAAGAGTCTGAATTTTCAGGTTTCACTCTGTTTTCTCCTATATAGATAGATGTGTTGGGAACTCTAAATGAAACACGGTTTGTGTTAACTCTTTGAAAATTGACAAAATAAAGTAGTTCTAAGTTCTGTCTCTATGGTTTGTTTCCTCTTGAAGCAGCCCTAAACGGAGACTGCCTAAAGACATTTTCATTGGAAAGGTGTGCCAAGCGTCCAAAAGTACTGGTTTTCTGAAATCTCGGCAAACATTTTTTCACCCAATCTTGATGAGACTTTGTGGTAGTGATCAGTTCACTAAGCCCACTTGGCTGCCCAATTTTCACTGTTCTAGGTTGAAGCGTTCGTTTCCAGTAAGAGTTGAATTTTTAGGTTTCACTCTGTTTTCTCCTATATAGATAGATGTGTTGGGAACTCTAAATGAAACACGGTTTGTGCTAGCTCTTGGAAAATTGACAAAATAAAGTAGTTCTAAGTTCTGTCTCTATGGTTTGTTTCCTCTTGAATCAGCCCTAAGCGAGACTGCCTAAAGACATTTTCATTGGAAAGGTGTGCCAAGCGTCCAAAAGTACTGGTTTTCTGAAATCTCGGCAAACATTTTTTCACCCAATCTTGATGAGACTTTGTGGTAATGATCAGTTCACTAAGCCCACTTGGCTGCCCAATTTTCACTGTTCTAGGTTGAAGCGTTCGTTTCCAGTAAGAGTCTGAATTTTTAGGTTTCACTCTGTTTTCTCCTATATAGATAGATGTGTTGGGAACTCTAAATGAAACACGGTTTGTGTTAACTCTTTGAAAATTGACAAAATAAAGTAGTTCTAAGTTCTGTCTCTATGGTTTGTTTCCTCTTGAAGCAGCCCTAAGCGAGAATGCCTAAAGACATTTTCATTGGAAAGGTGTGCCAAGCGTCCAAAAGTACTGGTTTTCTGAAATCTCGGCAAACATTTTTTCACCCAATCTTGATGAGACTTTGTGGTAATGATCAGTTCACTAAGCCCACTTGGCTGCCCAATTTTCACTCTTCTAGGTTGAAGCGTTCGTTTCCAGTAAGAGTTTGAATTTTTAGGTTTCACTCTGTTTTCTCCTCTATAGATAGATGTGTTGGGAACTCTAAATGAAACACGGTTTGTGCTAGCTCTTGGAAAATTGACAAAATAATGTAGTTCTAAGTTCTGTCTCTATGGTTTGTTTCCTCTTGAAGCAGCCCTAAGCGAGACTGCCTAAAGACATTTTCATTGGAAAGGTGTGCCAAGCGTCCAAAAGTACTGGTTTTCTGAAATCTCGGCAAACATTTTTTCACCCAATCTTGATGAGACTTTGTGGTAATGATCAGTTCACTAAGCCCACTTGGCTGCCCAATTTTCACTGTTCTAGGTTGAAGCGTTTGTTTCCAGTAAGAGTTTGAATTTTTAGGTTTCACTCTGTTTTCTCCTATATAGATAGATGTGTTGGGAACTCTAAATGAAACACGGTTTGTGCTAGCTCTTGGAAAATTGACAAAATAAAGTAGTTCTAAGTTCTGTCTCTATGGTTTGTTTCCTCTTGAAGCAGCCCTAAACGGAGACTGCCTAAAGACATTTTCATCGGAAAGGTGTGCCAAGCGTCCAAAAGTACTGGTTTTCTGAAATCTCGGCAAACATTTTTTCACCCAATCTTGATGAGACTTTGTGGTAATGATCAGTTCACTAAGCCCACTTGGCTGCCCAATTTTCACTGTTCTAGGTTGAAGCGTTTGTTTCCAGTAAGAGTTTGAATTTTTAGGTTTCACTCTGTTTTCTCCTATATAGATAGATGTGTTGGGAACTCTAAATGAAACACGGTTTGTGCTAACTCTTTGAAAATTGACAAAATAAAGTAGTTCTAAGTTCTGTCTCTATGGTTTGTTTCCTCTTGAAGCAGCCCTAAACAGAGACTGCCTAAAGACATTTTCATTGGAAAGGTGTGCCAAGCGTCCAAAAGTACTGGTTTTCTGAAATCTCGGCAAACATTTTTTCACCCAATCTTGATGAGACTTTGTGGTAATGATCAGTTCACTAAGCCCACTTGGCTGCCCAATTTTCACTGTTCTAGGTTGAAGCGTTCGTTTCCAGTAAGAGTTTGAAGTTTTAGGTTTCACTCTGTTTTCTCCTATATAGATAGATGTGTTGGGAACTCTAAATGAAACACGGTTTGTGCTAGCTCTTGGAAAATTGACAAAATAAAGTAGTTCTAAGTTCTGTCTCTATGGTTTGTTTCCTCTTGAAGCAGCCCTAAGCGGAGACTGCCTAAAGACATTTTCATTGGAAAGGTGTGGCAAGCGTCCAAAAGTACTGGTTTTCTGAAATCTCGGCAAACATTTTTTCACCCAATCTTGATGAGACTTTGTGGTAATGATCAGTTCACTAAGCGCACTTGGCTGCCCAATTTTCACTGTTCTAGGTTGAAGCGTTCGTTTCCAGTAAGAGTCTGAATTTTCAGGTTTCACTCTGTTTTCTCCTATATAGATAGATGTGTTGGGAACTCTAAATGATACACGGTTTGTGTTAACTCTTTGAAAATTGACAAAATAAAGTAGTTCTAAGTTCTGTCTCTATGGTTTGTTTCCTCTTGAAGCAGCCCTAAACGGAGACTGCCTAAAGACATTTTCATTGGAAAGGTGTGCCAAGCGTCCAAAAGTACTGGTTTTTTGAAATCTCGGCAAACATTTTTTCACCCAATCTTGATGAGACTTTGTGGTAATGATCAGTTCACTAAGCCCACTTGGCTGCCCAATTTTCACTGTTCTAGGTTGAAGCGTTCGTTTCCAGTAAGAGTTTGAAGTTTTAGGTTTCACTCTGTTTTCTCCTATATAGATAGATGTGTTGGGAACTCTAAATGAAACACGGTTTGTGCTAGCTCTTGGAAAATTGACAAAATAAAGTAGTTCTAAGTTCTGTCTCTATGGTTTGTTTCCTCTTGAAGCAGCCCTAAGCGGAGACTGCCTAAAGACATTTTCATTCGAAAGGTGTGGCAAGCGTCCAAAAGTACTGGTTTTCTGAAATCTCGGCAAACATTTTTTCACCCAATCTTGATGAGACTTTGTGGTAATGATCAGTTCACTAAGCGCACTTGGCTGCCCAATTTTCACTGTTCTAGGTTGAAGCGTTCGTTTCCAGTAAGAGTCTGAATTTTCAGGTTTCACTCTGTTTTCTCCTATATAGATAGATGTGTTGGGAACTCTAAATGATACACGGTTTGTGTTAACTCTTTGAAAATTGACAAAATAAAGTAGTTCTAAGTTCTGTCTCTATGGTTTGTTTCCTCTTGAAGCAGCCCTAAACGGAAACTGCCTAAAGACATTTTCATTGGAAAGGTGTGCCAAGCGTCCAAAAGTACTGGTTTTCTGAAATCTCGGCAAACATTTTTTCACCCAATCTTGATGAGACTTTGTGGTAATGATCAGTTCACTAAGCCCACTTGGCTGCCCAATTTTCACTGTTCTAGGTTGAAGCGTTCGTTTCCAGTAAGAGTCTGAATTTTTAGGTTTCACTCTGTTTTCTCCTATATAGATAGATGTGTTGGGAACTCTAAATGAAACACGGTTTGTGTTAACTCTTTGAAAATTGACAAAATAAAGTAGTTCTAAGTTCTGTCTCTATGGTTTGTTTCCTCTTGAAGCAGCCCTAAACGGAGACTGCCTAAAGACATTTTCATTGGAAAGGTGTGCCAAGCGTCCAAAAGTACTGGTTTTCTGAAATCTCGGCAAACATTTTTTCACCCAATCTTGATGAGACTTTGTGGTAATGATCAGTTCACTAAGCCCACTTGGCTGCCCAATTTTCACTCTTCTAGGTTGAAGCGTTCGTTTCCAGTAAGAGTCTGAATTTTTAGGTTTCACTCTGTTTACTCCTATATAGATAGATGTGTTGGGATCTCTAAATGAAACACGGTTTGTGCTAGCTCTTTGAAAATTGACAAAATAAAGTACTTATAAGTTCTGTCTCTATGGTTTGTTTCCTCTTGAAGCAGCCCTAAACGGAGACTGCCTAAAGACATTTTCATTGGAAAGGTGTGCCAAGCGTCCAAAAGTACTGGTTTTCTGAAATCTCGGCAAACATTTTTTCACCCAATCTTGATGAGACTTTGTGGTAATGATCAGTTCACTAAGCCCACTTGGCTGCCCAATTTTCACTGTTCTAGGTTGAAGCGTTCGTTTCCAGTAAGAGTTTGAAGTTTTAGGTTTCACTCTGTTTTCTCCTATATAGATAGATGTGTTGGGAACTCTAAATGAAACACGGTTTGTGCTAGCTCTTGGAAAATTGACAAAATAAAGTAGTTCTAAGTTCTGTCTCTATGGTTTGTTTCCTCTTGAAGCAGCCCTAAGCGGAGACTGCCTAAAGACATTTTCATTGGAAAGGTGTGGCAAGCGTCCAAAAGTACTGGTTTTCTGAAATCTCGGCAAACATTTTTTCACCCAATCTTGATGAGACTTTGTGGTAATGATCAGTTCACTAAGCGCACTTGGCTGCCCAATTTTCACTGTTCTAGGTTGAAGCGTTCGTTTCCAGTAAGAGTCTGAATTTTCAGGTTTCACTCTGTTTTCTCCTATATAGATAGATGTGTTGGGAACTCTAAATGATACACGGTTTGTGTTAACTCTTTGAAAATTGACAAAATAAAGTAGTTCTAAGTTCTGTCTCTATGGTTTGTTTCCTCTTGAAGCAGCCCTAAACGGAGACTGCCTAAAGACATTTTCATTGGAAAGGTGTGCCAAGCGTCCAAAAGTACTGGTTTTCTGAAATCTCGGCAAACATTTTTTCACCCAATCTTGATGAGACTTTGTGGTAATGATCAGTTCACTAAGCCCACTTGGCTGCCCAATTTTCACTCTTCTAGGTTGAAGCGTTCGTTTCCAGTAAGAGTCTGAATTTTTAGGTTTCACTCTGTTTACTCCTATATAGATAGATGTGTTGGGATCTCTAAATGAAACACGGTTTGTGCTAGCTCTTTGAAAATTGACAAAATAAAGTACTTATAAGTTCTGTCTCTATGGTTTGTTTCCTCTTGAAGCAGCCCTAAACGGAGACTGCCTAAAGACATTTTCATTGGAAAGGTGTGCCAAGCGTCCAAAAGTACTGGTTTTCTGAAATCTCGGCAAACATTTTTTCACCCAATCTTGATGAGACTTTGTGGTAATGATCAGTTCACTAAGCCCACTTGGCTGCCCAATTTTCACTGTTCTAGGTTGAAGCGTTCGTTTCCAGTAAGAGTTTGAAGTTTTAGGTTTCACTCTGTTTTCTCCTATATAGATAGATGTGTTGGGAACTCTAAATGAAACACGGTTTGTGCTAGCTCTTGGAAAATTGACAAAATAAAGTAGTTCTAAGTTCTGTCTCTATGGTTTGTTTCCTCTTGAAGCAGCCCTAAGCGGAGACTGCCTAAAGACATTTTCATTGGAAAGGTGTGGCAAGCGTCCAAAAGTACTGGTTTTCTGAAATCTCGGCAAACATTTTTTCACCCAATCTTGATGAGACTTTGTGGTAATGATCAGTTCACTAAGCGCACTTGGCTGCCCAATTTTCACTGTTCTAGGTTGAAGCGTTCGTTTCCAGTAAGAGTCTGAATTTTCAGGTTTCACTCTGTTTTCTCCTATATAGATAGATGTGTTGGGAACTCTAAATGATACACGGTTTGTGTTAACTCTTTGAAAATTGACAAAATAAAGTAGTTCTAAGTTCTGTCTCTATGGTTTGTTTCCTCTTGAAGCAGCCCTAAACGGAGACTGCCTAAAGACATTTTCATTGGAAAGGTGTGCCAAGCGTCCAAAAGTACTGGTTTTCTGAAATCTCGGCAAACATTTTTTCACCCAATCTTGATGAGACTTTGTGGTAATGATCAGTTCACTAAGCCCACTTGGCTGCCCAATTTTCACTGTTCTAGGTTGAAGCGTTCGTTTCCAGTAAGAGTCTGAATTTTTAGGTTTCACTCTGTTTTCTCCTATATAGATAGATGTGTTGGGAACTCTAAATGAAACACGGTTTGTGTTAACTCTTTGAAAATTGACAAAATAAAGTAGTTCTAAGTTCTGTCTCTATGGTTTGTTTCCTCTTGAAGCAGCCCTAAACGGAGACTGCCTAAAGACATTTTCATTGGAAAGGTGTGCCAAGCGTCCAAAAGTACTGGTTTTCTGAAATCTCGGCAAACATTTTTCACCCAATCTTGATGAGACTTTGTGGTAATGATCAGTTCACTAAGCCCACTTGGCTGCCCAATTTTCACTCTTCTAGGTTGAAGCGTTCGTTTCCAGTAAGAGTCTGAATTTTTAGGTTTCACTCTGTTTACTCCTATATAGATAGATGTGTTGGGATCTCTAAATGAAACACGGTTTGTGCTAGCTCTTTGAAAATTGACAAAATAAAGTAGTTCTAAGTTCTGTCTCTATGGTTTGTTTCCTCTTGAAGCAGCCCTAAACGGAGACTGCCTAAAGACATTTTCATTGGAAAGGTGTGCCAAGCGTCCAAAAGTACTGGTTTTCTGAAATCTCGGCAAACATTTTTTCACCCAATCTTGATGAGACTTTGTGGTAATGATCAGTTCACTAAGCCCACTTGGCTGCCCAATTTTCACTGTTCTAGGTTGAAGCGTTTGTTTCCAGTAAGAGTTTGAATTTTTAGGTTTCACTCTGTTTTCTCCTATATAGATAGATGTGTTGGGAACTCTAAATGAAACACGGTTTGTGCTAGCTCTATGAAAATTGACAAAATAAAGTAGTTCTAAGTTCTGTCTCTATGGTTTGTTTCCTCTTGAAGCAGCCCTAAACGGAGACTGCCTAAAGACATTTTCATTGGAAAGGTGTGCCAAGCGTCCAAAAGTACTGGTTTTCTGAAATCTCGGCAAACATTTTTTCACCCAATCTTGATGAGACTTTGTGGTAATGATCAGTTCACTAAGCCCACTTGGCTGCCCAATTTTCACTGTTCTAGGTTGAAGCGTTCGTTTCCAGTAAGAGTTTGAAGTTTTAGGTTTCACTCTGTTTTCTCCTATATAGATAGATGTGTTGGGAACTCTAAATGAAACACGGTTTGTGCTAGCTCTTGGAAAATTGACAAAATAAAGTAGTTCTAAGTTCTGTCTCTATGGTTTGTTTCCTCTTGAAGCAGCCCTAAGCGGAGACTGCCTAAAGACATTTTCATTGGAAAGGTGTGGCAAGCGTCCAAAAGTACTGGTTTTCTGAAATCTCGGCAAACATTTTTTCACCCAATCTTGATGAGACTTTGTGGTAATGATAAGTTCACTAAGCCCACTTGGCTGCCCAATTTTCACTGTTCTAGGTTGAAGCGTTCGTTTCCAGTAAGAGTCTGAATTTTCAGGTTTCACTCTGTTTTCTCCTATATAGATAGATGTGTTGGGAACTCTAAATGAAACACGGTTTGTGTTAACTCTTTGAATATTGACAAAACAAAGTAGTTCTAAGTTCTGTCTCTATGGTTTGTTTCCTCTTGAAGCAGCCCTAAACGGAGACTGCCTAAAGACATTTTCATTGGAAAGGTGTGCCAAGCGTCCAAAAGTACTGGTTTTCTGAAATCTCGGCAAACATTTTTTCACCCAATCTTGATGAGACTTTGTGGTAATGATCAGTTCACTAAGCCCACTTGGCTGCCCAATTTTCACTGTTCTAGGTTGAAGCGTTCGTTTCCAGTAAGAGTTTGAAGTTTTAGGTATCACTCTGTTTTCTCCTATATAGATAGATGTGTTGGGAACTCTAAATGAAACACGGTTTGTGCTAGCTCTTGGAAAATTGACAAAATAAAGTAGTTCTAAGTTCTGTCTCTATGGTTTGTTTCCTCTTGAAGCAGCCCTAAGCGGAGACTGCCTAAAGACATTTTCATTGGAAAGGTGTGGCAAGCGTCCAAAAGTACTGGTTTTCTGAAATCTCGGCAAACATTTTTTCACCCAATCTTGATGAGACTTTGTGGTAATGATCAGTTCACTAAGCGCACTTGGCTGCCCAATTTTCACTGTTCTAGGTTGAAGCGTTCGTTTCCAGTGAGAGTCTGAATTTTCAGGTTTCACTCTGTTTTCTCCTATATATATAGATGTGTTGGGAACTCTAAATGATACACGGTTTGTGTTAACTCTTTGAAAATTGACAAAATAAAGTAGTTCTAAGTTCTGTCTCTATGGTTTGTTTCCTCTTGAAGCAGCCCTAAACGGAGACTGCCTAAAGACATTTTCATTGGAAAGGTGTGCCAAGCGTCCAAAAGTACTGGTTTTCTGAAATCTCGGCAAACATTTTTTCACCCAATCTTGATGAGACTTTGTGGTAATGATAAGTTCACTAAGCCCACTTGGCTGCCCAATTTTCACTGTTCTAGGTTGAAGCGTTTGTTTCCAGTAAGAGTTTGAATTTTTAGGTTTCACTCTGTTTTCTCCTATATAGATAGATGTGTTGGGAACTCTAAATGAAACACGGTTTGTGTTAACTCTTTGAAAATTGAAAAAATAAAGTAGTTCTAAGTTCTGTCTCTATGGTTTGTTTCCTCTTGAAGCAGCCCTAAACGGAGACTGCCTAAAGACATTTTCATTCTAAAGGTGTGCCAAGCGTCCAAAAGTACTGGTTTTCTGAAATCTCGGCAAACATTTTTTCACCCAATCTTGATGAGACTTTGTGGTAATGATCAGTTCACTAAGCCCACTTGGCTGCCCAATTTTCACTCTTCTAGGTTGAAGCGTTCGTTTCCAGTAAGAGTTTGAATTTTTAGGTTTCACTCTGTTTACTCCTATATAGATAGATGTGTTGGGATCTCTAAATGAAACACGGTTTGTGCTAGCTCTTTGAAAATTGACAAAATAAAGTAGTTATAAGTTCTGTCTCTATGGTTTGTTTCCTCTTGAAGCAGCCCTAAACGGAGACTGCCTAAAGACATTTTCATCGGAAAGGTGTGCCAAGCGTCCAAAAGTACTGGTTTTCTGAAATCTCGGCAAACATTTTTTCACCCAATCTTGATGAGACTTTGTGGTAATGATCAGTTCACTAAGCCCACTTGGCTGCCCAATTTTCACTGTTCTAGGTTGAAGCGTTTGTTTCCAGTAAGAGTTTGAATTTTTAGGTTTCACTCTGTTTTCTCCTATATAGATAGATGTGTTGGGAACTCTAAATGAAACACGGTTTGTGCTAACTCTTTGAAAATTGACAAAATAAAGTAGTTCTAAGTTCTGTCTCTATGGTTTGTTTCCTCTTGAAGCAGCCCTAAGCGGAGACTGCCTAAAGACATTTTCATTGGAAAGGTGTGCCAAGCGTCCAAAAGTACTGGTTTTCTGAAATCTCGGCAAACATTTTTTCACCCAATCTTGATGAGACTTTGTGGTAATGATCAGTTCACTAAGCCCACTTGGCTGCCCAATTTTCACTCTTCTAGGTTGAAGCGTTCGTTTCCAGTAAGAGTTTGAATTTTTAGGTTTCACTCTGTTTTCTCCTCTATAGATAGATGTGTTGGGAACTCTAAATGAAACACGGTTTGTGCTAGCTCTTGGAAAATTGACAAAATAAAGTAGTTCTAAGTTCTGTCTCTATGGTTTGTTTCCTCTTGAAGCAGCCCTAAGCGAGACTGCCTAAAGACATTTTCATTGGAAAGGTGTGCCAAGCGTCCAAAAGTACTGGTTTTCTGAAATCTCGGCAAACATTTTTTCACCCAATCTTGATGAGACTTTGTGGTAATGATCAGTTCACTAAGCCCACTTGGCTGCCCAATTTTCACTGTTCTAGGTTGAAGCGTTTGTTTCCAGTAAGAGTTTGAATTTTTAGGTTTCACTCTGTTTTCTCCTATATAGATAGATGTGTTGGGAACTCTAAATGAAACACGGTTTGTGCTAACTCTTTGAAAATTGACAAAATAAAGTAGTTCTAAGTTCTGTCTCTATGGTTTGTTTCCTCTTGAAGCAGCCCTAAACGGAGACTGCCTAAAGACATTTTCATTGGAAAGGTGTGCCAAGCGTCCAAAAGTACTGGTTTTCTGAAATCTCGGCAAACATTTTTTCACCCAATCTTGATGAGACTTTGTGGTAATGATCAGTTCACTAAGCGCACTTGGCTGCCCAATTTTCACTGTTCTAGGTTGAAGCGTTCGTTTCCAGTAAGAGTCTGAATTTTCAGGTTTCACTCTGTTTTCTCCTATATAGATAGATGTGTTGGGAACTCTAAATGAAACACGGTTTGTGCTAACTCTTTGAAAATTGACAAAATAAAGTAGTTCTAAGTTCTGTCTCTATGGTTTGTTTCCTCTTGAAGCAGCCCTAAGCGGAGACTGCCTAAAGACATTTTCATTGGAAAGGTGTGCCAAGCGTCCAAAAGTACTGGTTTTCTGAAATCTCGGCAAACATTTTTTCACCCAATCTTGATGAGACTTTGTGGTAATGATCAGTTCACTAAGCCCACTTGGCTGCCCAATTTTCACTCTTCTAGGTTGAAGCGTTCGTTTCCAGTAAGAGTTTGAATTTTTAGGTTTCACTCTGTTTTCTCCTATATAGATAGATGTGTTGGGAACTCTAAATGAAACACGGTTTGTGCTAGCTCTTGGAAAATTGACAAAATAAAGTAGTTCTAAGTTCTGTCTCTATGGTTTGTTTCCTCTTGAAGCAGCCCTAAGCGAGACTGCCTAAAGACATTTTCATTGGAAAGGTGTGCCAAGCGTCCAAAAGTACTGGTTTTCTGAAATCTCGGCAAACATTTTTTCACCCAATCTTGATGAGACTTTGTGGTAATGATCAGTTCACTAAGCCCACTTGGCTGCCCAATTTTCACTGTTCTAGGTTGAAGCGTTTGTTTCCAGTAAGAGTTTGAATTTTTAGGTTTCACTCTGTTTTCTCCTATATAGATAGATGTGTTGGGAACTCTAAATGAAACATGGTTTGTGCTAACTCTTTGAAAATTGACAAAATAAAGTAGTTCTAAGTTCTGTCTCTATGGTTTGTTTCCTCTTGAAGCAGCCCTAAACGGAGACTGCCTAAAGACATTTTCATTGGAAAGGTGTGCCAAGCGTCCAAAAGTACTGGTTTTCTGAAATCTCGGCAAACATTTTTTCACCCAATCTTGATGAGACTTTGTGGTAATGATCAGTTCACTAAGCCCACTTGGCTGCCCAATTTTCACTCTTCTAGGTTGAAGCGTTCGTTTCCAGTAAGAGTTTGAATTTTTAGGTTTCACTCTGTTTTCTCCTCTATAGATAGATGTGTTGGGAACTCTAAATGAAACACGGTTTGTGCTAGCTCTTGGAAAATTGACAAAATAAAGTAGTTCTAAGTTCTGTCTCTATGGTTTGTTTCCTCTTGAAGCAGCCCTAAGCGAGACTGCCTAAAGACATTTTCATTGGAAAGGTGTGCCAAGCGTCCAAAAGTACTGGTTTTCTGAAATCTCGGCAAACATTTTTTCACCCAATCTTGATGAGACTTTGTGGTAATGATCAGTTCACTAAGCGCACTTGGCTGCCCAATTTTCACTGTTCTAGGTTGAAGCGTTCGTTTCCAGTAAGAGTCTGAATTTTCAGGTTTCACTCTGTTTTCTCCTATATAGATAGATGTGTTGGGAACTCTAAATGAAACACGGTTTGTGTTAACTCTTTGAAAATTGACAAAATAAAGTAGGTCTAAGTTCTGTCTCTATGGTTTGTTTCCTCTTGAAGCAGCCCTAAACGGAGACTGCCTAAAGACATTTTCATTGGAAAGGTGTGCCAAGCGTCCAAAAGTACTGGTTTTCTGAAATCTCGGCAAACATTTTTTCACCCAATCTTGATGAGACTTTGTGGTAGTGATCAGTTCACTAAGCCCACTTGGCTGCCCAATTTTCACTCTTCTAGGTTGAAGCGTTCGTTTCCAGTAAGAGTTTGAATTTTTAGGTTTCACTCTGTTTTCTCCTCTATAGATAGATGTGTTGGGAACTCTAAATGAAACACGGTTTGTGTTAACTCTTTGAAAATTGACAAAATAAAGTAGTTCTAAGTTCTGTCTCTATGGTTTGTTTCCTCTTGAAGCAGCCCTAAACGGAGACTGCCTAAAGACATTTTCATTGGAAAGGTGTGCCAAGCGTCCAAAAGTACTGGTTTTCTGAAATCTCGGCAAACATTTTTTCACCCAATCTTGATGAGACTTTGTGGTAATGATCAGTTCACTAAGCCCACTTGGCTGCCCAATTTTCACTCTTCTAGGTTGAAGCGTTCGTTTCCAGTAAGAGTTTGAATTTTTAGGTTTCACTCTGTTTACTCCTATATAGATAGATGTGTTGGGATCTCTAAATGAAACACGGTTTGTGCTAGCTCTTTGAAAATTGACAAAATAAAGTAGTTATAAGTTCTGTCTCTATGGTTTGTTTCCTCTTGAAGCAGCCCTAAACGGAGACTGCCTAAAGACATTTTCATCGGAAAGGTGTGCCAAGCGTCCAAAAGTACTGGTTTTCTGAAATCTCGGCAAACATTTTTTCACCCAATCTTGATGAGACTTTGTGGTAATGATCAGTTCACTAAGCCCACTTGGCTGCCCAATTTTCACTGTTCTAGGTTGAAGCGTTTGTTTCCAGTAAGAGTTTGAATTTTTAGGTTTCACTCTGTTTTCTCCTATATAGATAGATGTGTTGGGAACTCTAAATGAAACACGGTTTGTGCTAACTCTTTGAAAATTGACAAAATAAAGTAGTTCTAAGTTCTGTCTCTATGGTTTGTTTCCTCTTGAAGCAGCCCTAAGCGGAGACTGCCTAAAGACATTTTCATTGGAAAGGTGTGCCAAGCGTCCAAAAGTACTGGTTTTCTGAAATCTCGGCAAACATTTTTTCACCCAATCTTGATGAGACTTTGTGGTAATGATCAGTTCACTAAGCCCACTTGGCTGCCCAATTTTCACTCTTCTAGGTTGAAGCGTTCGTTTCCAGTAAGAGTTTGAATTTTTAGGTTTCACTCTGTTTTCTCCTCTATAGATAGATGTGTTGGGAACTCTAAATGAAACACGGTTTGTGCTAGCTCTTGGAAAATTGACAAAATAAAGTAGTTCTAAGTTCTGTCTCTATGGTTTGTTTCCTCTTGAAGCAGCCCTAAGCGAGACTGCCTAAAGACATTTTCATTGGAAAGGTGTGCCAAGCGTCCAAAAGTACTGGTTTTCTGAAATCTCGGCAAACATTTTTTCACCCAATCTTGATGAGACTTTGTGGTAATGATCAGTTCACTAAGCCCACTTGGCTGCCCAATTTTCACTGTTCTAGGTTGAAGCGTTTGTTTCCAGTAAGAGTTTGAATTTTTAGGTTTCACTCTGTTTTCTCCTATATAGATAGATGTGTTGGGAACTCTAAATGAAACACGGTTTGTGCTAACTCTTTGAAAATTGACAAAATAAAGTAGTTCTAAGTTCTGTCTCTATGGTTTGTTTCCTCTTGAAGCAGCCCTAAACGGAGACTGCCTAAAGACATTTTCATTGGAAAGGTGTGCCAAGCGTCCAAAAGTACTGGTTTTCTGAAATCTCGGCAAACATTTTTTCACCCAATCTTGATGAGACTTTGTGGTAATGATCAGTTCACTAAGCCCACTTGGCTGCCCAATTTTCACTCTTCTAGGTTGAAGCGTTCGTTTCCAGTAAGAGTTTGAATTTTTAGGTTTCACTCTGTTTTCTCCTCTATAGATAGATGTGTTGGGAACTCTAAATGAAACACGGTTTGTGCTAGCTCTTTGAAAATTGACAAAATAAAGTAGTTCTAAGTTCTGTCTCTATGGATTGTTTCCTCTTGAAGCAGCCCTAAGCGAGACTGCCTAAAGACATTTTCATTGGAAAGGTGTGCCAAGCGTCCAAAAGTACTGGTTTTCTGAAATCTCGGCAAACATTTTTTCACCCAATCTTGATGAGACTTTGTGGTAATGATCAGTTCACTAAGCGCACTTGGCTGCCCAATTTTCACTGTTCTAGGTTGAAGCGTTCGTTTCCAGTAAGAGTCTGAATTTTCAGGTTTCACTCTGTTTTCTCCTATATAGATAGATGTGTTGGGAACTCTAAATGAAACACGGTTTGTGTTAACTCTTTGAAAATTGACAAAATAAAGTAGTTCTAAGTTCTGTCTCTATGGTTTGTTTCCTCTTGAAGCAGCCCTAAACGGAGACTGCCTAAAGACATTTTCATTGGAAAGGTGTGCCAAGCGTCCAAAAGTACTGGTTTTCTGAAATCTCGGCAAACATTTTTTCACCCAATCTTGATGAGACTTTGTGGTAGTGATCAGTTCACTAAGCCCACTTGGCTGCCCAATTTTCACTCTTCTAGGTTGAAGCGTTCGTTTCCAGTAAGAGTTTGAATTTTTAGGTTTCACTCTGTTTTCTCCTCTATAGATAGATGTGTTGGGAACTCTAAATGAAACATGGTTTGTGCTAGCTCTTGGAAAATTGACAAAATAAAGTAGTTCTAAGTTCTGTCTCTATGGTTTGTTTCCTCTTGAAGCAGCCCTAAGCGAGACTGCCTAAAGACATTTTCATTGGAAAGGTGTGCCAAGCGTCCAAAAGTACTGGTTTTCTGAAATCTCGGCAAACATTTTTTCACCCAATCTTGATGAGACTTTGTGGTAATGATCAGTTCACTAAGCGCACTTGGCTGCCCAATTTTCACTGTTCTAGGTTGAAGCGTTCGTTTCCAGTAAGAGTCTGAATTTTCAGGTTTCACTCTGTTTTCTCCTATATAGATAGATGTGTTGGGAACTCTAAATGAAACACGGTTTGTGTTAACTCTTTGAAAATTGACAAAATAAAGTAGTTCTAAGTTCTGTCTCTATGGTTTGTTTCCTCTTGAAGCAGCCCTAAACGGAGACTGCCTAAAGACATTTTCATTGGAAAGGTGTGCCAAGCGTCCAAAAGTACTGGTTTTCTGAAATCTCGGCAAACATTTTTTCACCCAATCTTGATGAGACTTTGTGGTAGTGATCAGTTCACTAAGCCCACTTGGCTGCCCAATTTTCACTCTTCTAGGTTGAAGCGTTCGTTTCCAGTAAGAGTTTGAATTTTTAGGTTTCACTCTGTTTTCTCCTATATAGATAGATGTGTTGGGAACTCTAAATGAAACACGGTTTGTGCTAGCTCTTGGAAAATTGACAAAATAAAGTAGTTCTAAGTTCTGTCTCTATGGTTTGTTTCCTCTTGAATCAGCCCTAAGCGAGACTGCCTAAAGACATTTTCATTGGAAAGGTGTGCCAAGCGTCCAAAAGTACTGGTTTTCTGAAATCTCGGCAAACATTTTTTCACCCAATCTTGATGAGACTTTGTGGTAATGATCAGTTCACTAAGCCCACTTGGCTGCCCAATTTTCACTCTTCTAGGTTGAAGCGTTCGTTTCCAGTAAGAGTCTGAATTTTTAGGTTTCACTCTGTTTTCTCCTATATAGATAGATGTGTTGGGAAATCTAAATGAAACACGGTTTGTGTTAACTCTTTGAAAATTGACAAAATAAAGTAGTTCTAAGTTCTGTCTCTATGGTTTGTTTCCTCTTGAAGCAGCCCTAAGCGAGAATGCCTAAAGACATTTTCATTGCAAAGGTGTGCCAAGCGTCCAAAAGTACTGGTTTTCTGAAATCTCGGCAAACATTTTTTCACCCAATCTTGATGAGACTTTGTGGTAATGATCAGTTCACTAAGCCCACTTGGCTGCCCAATTTTCACTCTTCTAGGTTGAAGCGTTCGTTTCCAGTAAGAGTTTGAATTTTTAGGTTTCACTCTGTTTTCTCCTCTATAGATAGATGTGTTGGGAACTCTAAATGAAACACGGTTTGTGCTAGCTCTTGGAAAATTGACAAAATAATGTAGTTCTAAGTTCTGTCTCTATGGTTTGTTTCCTCTTGAAGCAGCCCTAAGCGAGACTGCCTAAAGACATTTTCATTGGAAAGGTGTGCCAAGCGTCCAAAAGTACTGGTTTTCTGAAATCTCGGCAAACATTTTTTCACCCAATCTTGATGAGACTTTGTGGTAATGATCAGTTCACTAAGCCCACTTGGCTGCCCAATTTTCACTGTTCTAGGTTGAAGCGTTTGTTTCCAGTAAGAGTTTGAATTTTTAGGTTTCACTCTGTTTTCTCCTATATAGATCGATGTGTTGGGAACTCTAAATGAAACACGGTTTGTGCTAACTCTTTGAAAATTGACAAAATAAAGTAGTTCTAAGTTCTGTCTCTATGGTTTGTTTCCTCTTGAAGCAGCCCTAAACGGAGACTGCCTAAAGACATTTTCATTGGAAAGGTGTGCCAAGCGTCCAAAAGTACTGGTTTTCTGAAATCTCGGCAAACATTTTTTCACCCAAACTTGATGAGACTTTGTGGTAATGATCAGTTCACTAAGCCCACTTGGCTGCCCAATTTTCACTGTTCTAGGTTGAAGCGTTCGTTTCCAGTAAGAGTTTGAATTTTTAGGTTTCACTCTGTTTTCTCCTATATAGATAGATGTGTTGGGAACTCTAAATGAAACACGGTTTGTGCTAACTCTTTGAAAATTGACAAAATAAAGTAGTTCTAAGTTCTGTCTCTATGGTTTGTTTCCTCTTGAAGCAGCCCTAAACGGAGACTGCCTAAAGACATTTTCATTGGAAAGGTGTGCCAAGCGTCCAAAAGTACTGGTTTTCTGAAATCTCGGCAAACATTTTTTCACCCAATCTTGATGAGACTTTGTGGTAATGATCAGTTCACTAAGCCCACTTGGCTGCCCAATTTTCACTGTTCTAGGTTGAAGCGTTCGTTTCCAGTAAGAGTTTGAATTTTTAGGTTTCACTCTGTTTTCTCCTGTATAGATAGATGTGTTGGGAACTCTAAATGAAACACGGTTTGTGCTAGCTCTTGGAAAATTGACAAAATAAAGTAGTTCTAAGTTCTGTCTCTATGGTTTGTTTCCTCTTGAAGCAGCCCTAAACGGAGACTGCCTAAAGACATTTTCATCGGAAAGGTGTGCCAAGCGTCCAAAAGTACTGGTTTTCTGAAATCTCGGCAAACATTTTTTTCACCCAATCTTGATGAGACTTTGTGGTAATGATCAGTTCACTAAGCCCACTTGGCTGCCCAATTTTCACTGTTCTAGGTTGAAGCGTTTGTTTCCAGTAAGAGTTTGAATTTTTAGGTTTCACTCTGTTTTCTCCTATATAGATAGATGTGTTGGGAACTCTAAATGAAACACGGTTTGTGCTAACTCTTTGAAAATTGACAAAATAAAGTAGTTCTAAGTTCTGTCTCTATGGTTTGTTTCCTCTTGAAGCAGCCCTAAGCGGAGACTGCCTAAAGACATTTTCATTGGAAAGGTGTGCCAAACGTCCAAAAGTACTGGTTTTCTGAAATCTCGGCAAACATTTTTTCACCCAATCTTGATGAGACTTTGTGGTAATGATCAGTTCACTAAGCCCACTTGGCTGCCCAATTTTCACTCTTCTAGGTTGAAGCGTTCGTTTCCAGTAAGAGTTTGAATTTTTAGGTTTCACTCTGTTTTCTCCTCTATAGATAGATGTGTTGGGAACTCTAAATGAAACACGCGGTTTGTGCTAGCTCTTGGAAAATTGACAAAATAAAGTAGTTCTAAGTTCTGTCTCTATGGTTTGTTTCCTCTTGAAGCAGCCCTAAGCGAGACTGCCTAAAGACATTTTCATTGGAAAGGTGTGCCAAGCGTCCAAAAGTACTGGTTTTCTGAAATCTCGGCAAACATTTTTCACCCAATCTTGATGAGACTTTGTGGTAATGATCAGTTCACTAAGCCCACTTGGCTGCCCAATTTTCACTGTTCTAGGTTGAAGCGTTTGTTTCCAGTAAGAGTTTGAATTTTTAGGTTTCACTCTGTTTTCTCCTATATAGATAGATGTGTTGGGAACTCTAAATGAAACACGGTTTGTGCTAACTCTTTGAAAATTGACAAAATAAAGTAGTTCTAAGTTCTGTCTCTATGGTTTGTTTCCTCTTGAAGCAGCCCTAAACGGAGACTGCCTAAAGACATTTTCATTGGAAAGGTGTGCCAAGCGTCCAAAAGTACTGGTTTTCTGAAATCTCGGCAAACATTTTTTCACCCAATCTTGATGAGACTTTGTGGTAATGATCAGTTCACTAAGCCCACTTGGCTGCCCAATTTTCACTCTTCTAGGTTGAAGCGTTCGTTTCCAGTAAGAGTTTGAATTTTTAGGTTTCACTCTGTTTTCTCCTCTATAGATAGATGTGTTGGGAACTCTAATGAAACACGGTTTGTGCTAGCTCTTGGAAAATTGACAAAATAAAGTAGTTCTAAGTTCTGTCTCTATGGTTTGTTTCCTCTTGAAGCAGCCCTAAGCGAGACTGCCTAAAGACATTTTCATTGGAAAGGTGTGCCAAGCGTCCAAAAGTACTGGTTTTCTGAAATCTCGGCAAACATTTTTTCACCCAATCTTGATGAGACTTTGTGGTAATGATCAGTTCACTAAGCGCACTTGGCTGCCCAATTTTCACTGTTCTAGGTTGAAGCGTTCGTTTCCAGTAAGAGTCTGAATTTTCAGGTTTCACTCTGTTTTCTCCTATATAGATAGATGTGTTGGGAACTCTAAATGAAACACGGTTTGTGTTAACTCTTTGAAAATTGACAAAATAAAGTAGTTCTAAGTTCTGTCTCTATGGTTTGTTTCCTCTTGAAGCAGCCCTAAACGGAGACTGCCTAAAGACATTTTCATTGGAAAGGTGTGCCAAGCGTCCAAAAGTACTGGTTTTCTGAAATCTCGGCAAACATTTTTTCACCCAATCTTGATGAGACTTTGTGGTAGTGATCAGTTCACTAAGCCCACTTGGCTGCCCAATTTTCACTCTTCTAGGTTGAAGCGTTCGTTTCCAGTAAGAGTTTGAATTTTTAGGTTTCACTCTGTTTTCTCCTCTATAGATAGATGTGTTGGGAACTCTAAATGAAACACGGTTTGTGCTAGCTCTTGGAAAATTGACAAAATAAAGTAGTTCTAAGTTCTGTCTCTATGGTTTGTTTCCTCTTGAAGCAGCCCTAAGCGAGACTGCCTAAAGATATTTTCATTGGAAAGGTGTGCCAAGCGTCCAAAAGTACTGGTTTTCTGAAATCTCGGCAAACATTTTTTCACCCAATCTTGATGAGACTTTGTGGTAATGATCAGTTCACTAAGCGCACTTGGCTGCCCAATTTTCACTGTTCTAGGTTGAAGCGTTCGTTTCCAGTAAGAGTCTGAATTTTCAGGTTTCACTCTGTTTTCTCCTATATAGATAGATGTGTTGGGAACTCTAAATGAAACACGGTTTGTGTTAACTCTTTGAAAATTGACAAAATAAAGTAGTTCTAAGTTCTGTCTCTATGGTTTGTTTCCTCTTGAAGCAGCCCTAAACGGAGACTGCCTAAAGACATTTTCATTGGAAAGGTGTGCCAAGCGTCCAAAAGTACTGGTTTTCTGAAATCTCGGCAAACATTTTTTCACCCAATCTTGATGAGACTTTGTGGTAGTGATCAGTTCACTAAGCCCACTTGGCTGCCCAATTTTCACTCTTCTAGGTTGAAGCGTTCGTTTCCAGTAAGAGTTTGAATTTTTAGGTTTCACTCTGTTTTCTCCTATATAGATAGATGTGTTGGGAACTCTAAATGAAACACGGTTTGTGCTAGCTCTTGGAAAATTGACAAAATAAAGTAGTTCTAAGTTCTGTCTCTATGGTTTGTTTCCTCTTGAATCAGCCCTAAGCGAGACTGCCTAAAGACATTTTCATTGGAAAGGTGTGCCAAGCGTCCAAAAGTACTGGTTTTCTGAAATCTCGGCAAACATTTTTTCACCCAATCTTGATGAGACTTTGTGGTAATGATCAGTTCACTAAGCCCACTTGGCTGCCCAATTTTCACTGTTCTAGGTTGAAGCGTTCGTTTCCAGTAAGAGTCTGAATTTTTAGGTTTCACTCTGTTTTCTCCTATATAGATAGATGTGTTGGGAAATCTAAATGAAACACGGTTTGTGTTAACTCTTTGAAAATTGACAAAATAAAGTAGTTCTAAGTTCTGTCTCTATGGTTTGTTTCCTCTTGAAGCAGCCCTAAGCGAGAATGCCTAAAGACATTTTCATTGCAAAGGTGTGCCAAGCGTCCAAAAGTACTGGTTTTCTGAAATCTCGGCAAACATTTTTTCACCCAATCTTGATGAGACTTTGTGGTAATGATCAGTTCACTAAGCCCACTTGGCTGCCCAATTTTCACTCTTCTAGGTTGAAGCGTTCGTTTCCAGTAAGAGTTTGAATTTTTAGGTTTCACTCTGTTTTCTCCTCTATAGATAGATGTGTTGGGAACTCTAAATGAAACACGGTTTGTGCTAGCTCTTGGAAAATTGACAAAATAATGTAGTTCTAAGTTCTGTCTCTATGGTTTGTTTCCTCTTGAAGCAGCCCTAAGCGAGACTGCCTAAAGACATTTTCATTGGAAAGGTGTGCCAAGCGTCCAAAAGTACTGGTTTTCTGAAATCTCGGCAAACATTTTTTCACCCAATCTTGATGAGACTTTGTGGTAATGATCAGTTCACTAAGCCCACTTGGCTGCCCAATTTTCACTCTTCTAGGTTGAAGCGTTCGTTTCCAGTAAGAGTTTGAATTTTTAGGTTTCACTCTGTTTTCTCCTCTATAGATAGATGTGTTGGGAACTCTAAATGAAACACGGTTTGTGCTAGCTCTTGGAAAATTGACAAAATAAAGTAGTTCTAAGTTCTGTCTCTATGGTTTGTTTCCTCTTGAAGCAGCCCTAAGCGAGACTGCCTAAAGACATTTTCATTGGAAAGGTGTGCCAAGCGTCCAAAAGTACTGGTTTTCTGAAATCTCGGCAAACATTTTTTCACCCAATCTTGATGAGACTTTGTGGTAATGATCAGTTCACTAAGCGCACTTGGCTGCCCAATTTTCACTGTTCTAGGTTGAAGCGTTCGTTTCCAGTAAGAGTCTGAATTTTCAGGTTTCACTCTGTTTTCTCCTATATAGATAGATGTGTTGGGAACTCTAAATGAAACACGGTTTGTGTTAACTCTTTGAAAATTGACAAAATAAAGTAGTTCTAAGTTCTGTCTCTATGGTTTGTTTCCTCTTGAAGCAGCCCTAAACGGAGACTGCCTAAAGACATTTTCATTGGAAAGGTGTGCCAAGCGTCCAAAAGTACTGGTTTTCTGAAATCTCGGCAAACATTTTTTCACCCAATCTTGATGAGACTTTGTGGTAGTGATCAGTTCACTAAGCCCACTTGGCTGCCCAATTTTCACTCTTCTAGGTTGAAGCGTTCGTTTCCAGTAAGAGTTTGAATTTTTAGGTTTCACTCTGTTTTCTCCTATATAGATAGATGTGTTGGGAACTCTAAATGAAACACGGTTTGTGCTAGCTCTTGGAAAATTGACAAAATAAAGTAGTTCTAAGTTCTGTCTCTATGGTTTGTTTCCTCTTGAATCAGCCCTAAGCGAGACTGCCTAAAGACATTTTCATTGGAAAGGTGTGCCAAGCGTCCAAAAGTACTGGTTTTCTGAAATCTCGGCAAACATTTTTTCACCCAATCTTGATGAGACTTTGTGGTAGTGATCAGTTCACTAAGCCCACTTGGCTGCCCAATTTTCACTGTTCTAGGTTGAAGCGTTCGTTTCCAGTAAGAGTCTGAATTTTTAGGTTTCACTCTGTTTTCTCCTATATAGATAGATGTGTTGGGAACTCTAAATGAAACACGGTTTGTGTTAACTCTTTGAAAATTGACAAAATAAAGTAGTTCTAAGTTCTGTCTCTATGGTTTGTTTCCTCTTGAAGCAGCCCTAAGCGAGAATGCCTAAAGACATTTTCATTGCAAAGGTGTGCCAAGCGTCCAAAAGTACTGGTTTTCTGAAATCTCGGCAAACATTTTTTCACCCAATCTTGATGAGACTTTGTGGTAATGATCAGTTCACTAAGCCCACTTGGCTGCCCAATTTTCACTCTTCTAGGTTGAAGCGTTCGTTTCCAGTAAGAGTTTGAATTTTTAGGTTTCACTCTGTTTTCTCCTCTATAGATAGATGTGTTGGGAACTCTAAATGAAACACGGTTTGTGCTAGCTCTTGGAAAATTGACAAAATAATGTAGTTCTAAGTTCTGTCTCTATGGTTTGTTTCCTCTTGAAGCAGCCCTAAGCGAGACTGCCTAAAGACATTTTCATTGGAAAGGTGTGCCAAGCGTCCAAAAGTACTGGTTTTCTGAAATCTCGGCAAACATTTTTTCACCCAATCTTGATGAGACTTTGTGGTAATGATCAGTTCACTAAGCCCACTTGGCTGCCCAATTTTCACTGTTCTAGGTTGAAGCGTTTGTTTCCAGTAAGAGTTTGAATTTTTAGGTTTCACTCTGTTTTCTCCTCTATAGATAGATGTGTTGGGAACTCTAAATGAAACACGGTTTGTGCTAGCTCTTGGAAAATTGACAAAATAAAGTAGTTCTAAGTTCTGTCTCTATGGTTTGTTTCCTCTTGAAGCAGCCCTAAGCGAGACTGCCTAAAGACATTTTCATCGGAAAGGTGTGCCAAGCGTCCAAAAGTACTGGTTTTCTGAAATCTCGGCAAACATTTTTTCACCCAATCTTGATGAGACTTTGTGGTAATGATCAGTTCACTAAGCGCACTTGGCTGCCCAATTTTCACTGTTCTAGGTTGAAGCGTTCGTTTCCAGTAAGAGTTTGAAGTTTTAGGTTTCACTCTGTTTTCTCCTATATAGATAGATGTGTTGGGAACTCTAAATGAAACACGGTTTGTGCTAGCTCTTGGAAAATTGACAAAATAAAGTAGTTCTAAGTTCTGTCTCTATGGTTTGTTTCCTCTTGAAGCAGCCCTAAACGGAGACTGCCTAAAGACATTTTCATCGGAAAGGTGTGCCAAGCGTCCAAAAGTACTGGTTTTCTGAAATCTCGGCAAACATTTTTTCACCCAATCTTGATGAGACTTTGTGGTAATGATCAGTTCACTAAGCCCACTTGGCTGCCCAATTTTCACTGTTCTAGGTTGAAGCGTTTGTTTCCAGTAAGAGTTTGAATTTTTAGGTTTCACTCTGTTTTCTCCTATATAGATAGATGTGTTGGGAACTCTAAATGAAACACGGTTTGTGCTAGCTCTTGGAAAATTGACAAAATAAAGTAGTTCTAAGTTCTGTCTCTATGGTTTGTTTCCTCTTGAAGCAGCCCTAAGCGAGACTGCCTAAAGACATTTTCATCGGAAAGGTGTGCCAAGCGTCCAAAAGTACTGGTTTTCTGAAATCTCGGCAAACATTTTTTCACCCAATCTTGATGAGACTTTGTGGTAATGATCAGTTCACTAAGCGCACTTGGCTGCCCAATTTTCACTGTTCTAGGTTGAAGCGTTCGTTTCCAGTAAGAGTTTGAAGTTTTAGGTTTCACTCTGTTTTCTCCTATATAGATAGATGTGTTGGGAACTCTAAATGAAACACGGTTTGTGCTAGCTCTTGGAAAATTGACAAAATAAAGTAGTTCTAAGTTCTGTCTCTATGGTTTGTTTCCTCTTGAAGCAGCCCTAAACGGAGACTGCCTAAAGACATTTTCATCGGAAAGGTGTGCCAAGCGTCCAAAAGTACTGGTTTTCTGAAATCTCGGCAACATTTTTTCACCCAATCTTGATGAGACTTTGTGGTAATGATCAGTTCACTAAGCCCACTTGGCTGCCCAATTTTCACTGTTCTAGGTTGAAGCGTTTGTTTCCAGTAAGAGTTTGAATTTTTAGGTTTCACTCTGTTTTCTCCTATATAGATAGATGTGTTGGGAACTCTAAATGAAACACGGTTTGTGCTAACTCTTTGAAAATTGACAAAATAAAGTAGTTCTAAGTTCTGTCTCTATGGTTTGTTTCCTCTTGAAGCAGCCCTAAACGGAGACTGCCTAAAGACATTTTCATTGGAAAGGTGTGCCAAGCGTCCAAAAGTACTGGTTTTCTGAAATCTCGGCAAACATTTTTTCACCCAAACTTTGATGAGACTTTGTGGTAATGATCAGTTCACTAAGCCCACTTGGCTGCCCAATTTTCACTGTTCTAGGTTGAAGCGTTCGTTTCCAGTAAGAGTTTGAATTTTTAGGTTTCACTCTGTTTTCTCCTATATAGATAGATGTGTTGGGAACTCTAAATGAAACACGGTTTGTGTTAACTCTTTGAAAATTGACAAAATAAAGTAGTTCTAAGTTCTGTCTCTATGGTTTGTTTCCTCTTGAAGCAGCCCTAAACGGAGACTGCCTAAAGACATTTTCATTGGAAAGGTGTGCCAAGCGTCCAAAAGTACTGGTTTTCTGAAATCTCGGCAAACATTTTTTCACCCAATCTTGATGAGACTTTGTGGTAGTGATCAGTTCACTAAGCCCACTTGGCTGCCCAATTTTCACTCTTCTAGGTTGAAGCGTTCGTTTCCAGTAAGAGTTTGAATTTTAGGTTTCACTCTGTTTTCTCCTATATAGATAGATGTGTTGGGAACTCTAAATGAAACACGGTTTGTGCTAGCTCTTGGAAAATTGACAAAATAAAGTAGTTCTAAGTTCTGTCTCTATGGTTTGTTTCCTCTTGAATCAGCCCTAAGCGAGACTGCCTAAAGACATTTTCATTGGAAAGGTGTGCCAAGCGTCCAAAAGTACTGGTTTTCTGAAATCTCGGCAAACATTTTTTCACCCAATCTTGATGAGACTTTGTGGTAATGATCAGTTCACTAAGCCCACTTGGCTGCCCAATTTTCACTGTTCTAGGTTGAAGCGTTCGTTTCCAGTAAGAGTCTGAATTTTTAGGTTTCACTCTGTTTTCTCCTATATAGATAGATGTGTTGGGAACTCTAAATGAAACACGGTTTGTGTTAACTCTTTGAAAATTGACAAAATAAAGTAGTTCTAAGTTCTGTCTCTATGGTTTGTTTCCTCTTGAAGCAGCCCTAAGCGAGAATGCCTAAAGACATTTTCATTGCAAAGGTGTGCCAAGCGTCCAAAAGTACTGGTTTTCTGAAATCTCGGCAAACATTTTTTCACCCAATCTTGATGAGACTTTGTGGTAATGATCAGTTCACTAAGCCCACTTGGCTGCCCAATTTTCACTCTTCTAGGTTGAAGCGTTCGTTTCCAGTAAGAGTTTGAATTTTTAGGTTTCACTCTGTTTTCTCCTCTATAGATAGATGTGTTGGGAACTCTAAATGAAACACGGTTTGTGCTAGCTCTTAAAAATTGACAAAATAATGTAGTTCTAAGTTCTGTCTCTATGGTTTGTTTCCTCTTGAAGCAGCCCTAAGCGAGACTGCCTAAAGACATTTTCATTGGAAAGGTGTGCCAAGCGTCCAAAAGTACTGGTTTTCTGAAATCTCGGCAAACATTTTTTCACCCAATCTTGATGAGACTTTGTGGTAATGATCAGTTCACTAAGCCCACTTGGCTGCCCAATTTTCACTGTTCTAGGTTGAAGCGTTTGTTTCCAGTAAGAGTTTGAATTTTTAGGTTTCACTCTGTTTTCTCCTCTATAGATAGATGTGTTGGGAACTCTAAATGAAACACGGTTTGTGCTAGCTCTTGGAAAATTGACAAAATAAAGTAGTTCTAAGTTCTGTCTCTATGGTTTGTTTCCTCTTGAAGCAGCCCTAAGCGAGACTGCCTAAAGACATTTTCATCGGAAAGGTGTGCCAAGCGTCCAAAAGTACTGGTTTTCTGAAATCTCGGCAAACATTTTTTCACCCAATCTTGATGAGACTTTGTGGTAATGATCAGTTCACTAAGCGCACTTGGCTGCCCAATTTTCACTGTTCTAGGTTGAAGCGTTCGTTTCCAGTAAGAGTTTGAAGTTTTAGGTTTCACTCTGTTTTCTCCTATATAGATAGATGTGTTGGGAACTCTAAATGAAACACGGTTTGTGCTAGCTCTTGGAAAATTGACAAAATAAAGTAGTTCTAAGTTCTGTCTCTATGGTTTGTTTCCTCTTGAAGCAGCCCTAAACGGAGACTGCCTAAAGACATTTTCATCGGAAAGGTGTGCCAAGCGTCCAAAAGTACTGGTTTTCTGAAATCTCGGCAAACATTTTTTCACCCAATCTTGATGAGACTTTGTGGTAATGATCAGTTCACTAAGCCCACTTGGCTGCCCAATTTTCACTGTTCTAGGTTGAAGCGTTTGTTTCCAGTAAGAGTTTGAATTTTTAGGTTTCACTCTGTTTTCTCCTATATAGATAGATGTGTTGGGAACTCTAAATGAAACACGGTTTGTGCTAACTCTTTGAAAATTGACAAAATAAAGTAGTTCTAAGTTCTGTCTCTATGGTTTGTTTCCTCTTGAAGCAGCCCTAAACGGAGACTGCCTAAAGACATTTTCATTGGAAAGGTGTGCCAAGCGTCCAAAAGTACTGGTTTTCTGAAATCTCGGCAAACATTTTTTCACCCAATCTTGATGAGACTTTGTGGTAATGATCAGTTCACTAAGCCCACTTGGCTGCCCAATTTTCACTGTTCTAGGTTGAAGCGTTCGTTTCCAGTAAGAGTTTGAATTTTTAGGTTTCACTCTGTTTTCTCCTATATAGATAGATGTGTTGGGAACTCTAAATGAAACACGGTTTGTGCTAACTCTTTGAAAATTGACAAAATAAAGTAGTTCTAAGTTCTGTCTCTATGGTTTGTTTCCTCTTGAAGCAGCCCTAAACGGAGACTGCCTAAAGACATTTTCATTGGAAAGGTGTGCCAAGCGTCCAAAAGTACTGGTTTTCTGAAATCTCGGCAAACATTTTTTCACCCAATCTTGATGAGACTTTGTGGTAATGATCAGTTCACTAAGCCCACTTGGCTGCCCAATTTTCACTCTTCTAGGTTGAAGCGTTCGTTTCCAGTAAGAGTTTGAATTTTTAGGTTTCACTCTGTTTTCTCCTCTATAGATAGATGTGTTGGGAACTCTAAATGAAACACGGTTTGTGCTAGCTCTTGGAAAATTGACAAAATAAAGTAGTTCTAAGTTCTGTCTCTATGGTTTGTTTCCTCTTGAAGCAGCCCTAAGCGAGACTGCCTAAAGACATTTTCATTGGAAAGGTGTGCCAAGCGTCCAAAAGTACTGGTTTTCTGAAATCTCGGCAAACATTTTTTCACCCAATCTTGATGAGACTTTGTGGTAATGATCAGTTCACTAAGCGCACTTGGCTGCCCAATTTTCACTGTTCTAGGTTGAAGCGTTCGTTTCCAGTAAGAGTCTGAATTTTCAGGTTTCACTCTGTTTTCTCCTATATAGATAGATGTGTTGGGAACTCTAAATGAAACACGGTTTGTGTTAACTCTTTGAAAATTGACAAAATAAAGTAGTTCTAAGTTCTGTCTCTATGGTTTGTTTCCTCTTGAAGCAGCCCTAAACGGAGACTGCCTAAAGACATTTTCATTGGAAAGGTGTGCCAAGCGTCCAAAAGTACTGGTTTTCTGAAATCTCGGCAAACATTTTTTCACCCAATCTTGATGAGACTTTGTGGTAGTGATCAGTTCACTAAGCCCACTTGGCTGCCCAATTTTCACTCTTCTAGGTTGAAGCGTTCGTTTCCAGTAAGAGTTTGAATTTTTAGGTTTCACTCTGTTTTCTCCTATATAGATAGATGTGTTGGGAACTCTAAATGAAACACGGTTTGTGCTAGCTCTTGGAAATTGACAAAATAAAGTAGTTCTAAGTTCTGTCTCTATGGTTTGTTTCCTCTTGAATCAGCCCTAAGCGAGACTGCCTAAAGACATTTTCATTGGAAAGGTGTGCCAAGCGTCCAAAAGTACTGGTTTTCTGAAATCTCGGCAAACATTTTTTCACCCAATCTTGATGAGACTTTGTGGTAATGATCAGTTCACTAAGCCCACTTGGCTGCCCAATTTTCACTGTTCTAGGTTGAAGCGTTCGTTTCCAGTAAGAGTCTGAATTTTTAGGTTTCACTCTGTTTTCTCCTATATAGATAGATGTGTTGGGAACTCTAAATGAAACACGGTTTGTGTTAACTCTTTGAAAATTGACAAAATAAAGTAGTTCTAAGTTCTGTCTCTATGGTTTGTTTCCTCTTGAAGCAGCCCTAAGCGAGAATGCCTAAAGACATTTTCATTGCAAAGGTGTGCCAAGCGTCCAAAAGTACTGGTTTTCTGAAATCTCGGCAAACATTTTTTCACCCAATCTTGATGAGACTTTGTGGTAATGATCAGTTCACTAAGCCCACTTGGCTGCCCAATTTTCACTCTTCTAGGTTGAAGCGTTCGTTTCCAGTAAGAGTTTGAATTTTTAGGTTTCACTCTGTTTTCTCCTCTATAGATAGATGTGTTGGGAACTCTAAATGAAACACGGTTTGTGCTAGCTCTTGGAAAATTGACAAAATAATGTAGTTCTAAGTTCTGTCTCTATGGTTTGTTTCCTCTTGAAGCAGCCCTAAGCGAGACTGCCTAAAGACATTTTCATTGGAAAGGTGTGCCAAGCGTCCAAAAGTACTGGTTTTCTGAAATCTCGGCAAACATTTTTTCACCCAATCTTGATGAGACTTTGTGGTAATGATCAGTTCACTAAGCCCACTTGGCTGCCCAATTTTCACTGTTCTAGGTTGAAGCGTTTGTTTCCAGTAAGAGTTTGAATTTTTAGGTTTCACTCTGTTTTCTCCTATATAGATAGATGTGTTGGGAACTCTAAATGAAACACGGTTTGTGCTAGCTCTTGGAAAATTGACAAAATAAAGTAGTTCTAAGTTCTGTCTCTATGGTTTGTTTCCTCTTGAAGCAGCCCTAAGCGAGACTGCCTAAAGACATTTTCATCGGAAAGGTGTGCCAAGCGTCCAAAAGTACTGGTTTTCTGAAATCTCGGCAAACATTTTTTCACCCAATCTTGATGAGACTTTGTGGTAATGATCAGTTCACTAAGCGCACTTGGCTGCCCAATTTTCACTGTTCTAGGTTGAAGCGTTCGTTTCCAGTAAGAGTTTGAAGTTTTAGGTTTCACTCTGTTTTCTCCTATATAGATAGATGTGTTGGGAACTCTAAATGAAACACGGTTTGTGCTAGCTCTTGGAAAATTGACAAAATAAAGTAGTTCTAAGTTCTGTCTCTATGGTTTGTTTCCTCTTGAAGCAGCCCTAAACGGAGACTGCCTAAAGACATTTTCATCGGAAAGGTGTGCCAAGCGTCCAAAAGTACTGGTTTTCTGAAATCTCGGCAAACATTTTTTCACCCAATCTTGATGAGACTTTGTGGTAATGATCAGTTCACTAAGCCCACTTGGCTGCCCAATTTTCACTGTTCTAGGTTGAAGCGTTTGTTTCCAGTAAGAGTTTGAATTTTTAGGTTTCACTCTGTTTTCTCCTATATAGATAGATGTGTTGGGAACTCTAAATGAAACACGGTTTGTGCTAACTCTTTGAAAATTGACAAAATAAAGTAGTTCTAAGTTCTGTCTCTATGGTTTGTTTTCCTCTTGAAGCAGCCCTAAACGGAGACTGCCTAAAGACATTTTCATTGGAAAGGTGTGGCAAGCGTCCAAAAGTACTGGTTTTCTGAAATCTCGGCAAACATTTTTTCACCCAATCTTGATGAGACTTTGTGGTAATGATCAGTTCACTAAGCCCACTTGGCTGCCCAATTTTCACTGTTCTAGGTTGAAGCGTTCGTTTCCAGTAAGAGTTTGAAATTTTAGGTTTCACTCTGTTTTCTCCTATATAGATAGATGTGTTGGGAACTCTAAATGAAACAGGGTTTGTGCTAGCTCTTGGAAAATTGACAAAATAAAGTAGTTCTAAGTTCTGTCTCTATGGTTTGTTTCCTCTTGAAGCAGCCCTAAGCGGAGACTGCCTAAAGACATTTTCATTGGAAAGGTGTGGCAAGCGTCCAAAAGTACTGGTTTTCTGAAATCTCGGCAAACATTTTTTCACCCAATCTTGATGAGACTTTGTGGTAATGATCAGTTCACTAAGCGCACTTGGCTGCCCAATTTTCACTGTTCTAGGTTGAAGCGTTCGTTTCCAGTAAGAGTCTGAATTTTCAGGTTTCACTCTGTTTTCTCCTATATAGATAGATGTGTTGGGAACTCTAAATGAAACACGGTTTGTGTTAACTCTTTGAAAATTGACAAAATAAAGTAGTTCTAAGTTCTGTCTCTATGGTTTGTTTCCTCTTGAAGCAGCCCTAAACGGAGACTGCCTAAAGACATTTTCATTGGAAAGGTGTGCCAAGCGTCCAAAAGTACTGGTTTTCTGAAATCTCGGCAAACATTTTTTCACCCAATCTTGATGAGACTTTGTGGTAATGATCAGTTCACTAAGCCCACTTGGCTGCCCAATTTTCACTGTTCTAGGTTGAAGCGTTCGTTTCCAGTAAGAGTTTGAAGTTTTAGGTTTCACTCTGTTTTCTCCTATATAGATAGATGTGTTGGGAACTCTAAATGAAACACGGTTTGTGCTAGCTCTTGGAAAATTGACAAAATAAAGTAGTTCTAAGTTCTGTCTCTATGGTTTGTTTCCTCTTGAAGCAGCCCTAAGCGGAGACTGCCTAAAGACATTTTCATTGGAAAGGTGTGGCAAGCGTCCAAAAGTACTGGTTTTCTGAAATCTCGGCAAACATTTTTTCACCCAATCTTGATGAGACTTTGTGGTAATGATCAGTTCACTAAGCGCACTTGGCTGCCCAATTTTCACTGTTCTAGGTTGAAGCGTTCGTTTCCAGTAAGAGTCTGAATTTTCAGGTTTCACTCTGTTTTCTCCTATATAGATAGATGTGTTGGGAACTCTAAATGATACACGGTTTGTGTTAACTCTTTGAAAATTGACAAAATAAAGTAGTTCTAAGTTCTGTCTCTATGGTTTGTTTCCTCTTGAAGCAGCCCTAAACGGAGACTGCCTAAAGACATTTTCATTGGAAAGGTGTGCCAAGCGTCCAAAAGTACTGGTTTTCTGAAATCTCGGCAAACATTTTTTCACCCAATCTTGATGGAGACTTTGTGGTAATGATAAGTTCACTAAGCCCACTTGGCTGCCCAATTTTCACTGTTCTAGGTTGAAGCGTTCGTTTCCAGTAAGAGTCTGAATTTTTAGGTTTCACTCTGTTTTCTCCTATATAGATAGATGTGTTGGGAACTCTAAATGAAACACGGTTTGTGTTAACTCTTTGAAAATTGACAAAATAAAGTAGTTCTAAGTTCTGTCTCTATGGTTTGTTTCCTCTTGAAGCAGCCCTAAACGGAGACTGCCTAAAGACATTTTCATTGGAAAGGTGTGCCAAGCGTCCAAAAGTACTGGTTTTCTGAAATCTCGGCAAACATTTTTTCACCCAATCTTGATGAGACTTTGTGGTAATGATCAGTTCACTAAGCCCACTTGGCTGCCCAATTTTCACTCTTCTAGGTTGAAGCGTTCGTTTCCAGTAAGAGTTTGAATTTTTAGGTTTCACTCTGTTTACTCCTATATAGATAGATGTGTTGGGATCTCTAAATGAAACACGGTTTGTGCTAGCTCTTTGAAAATTGACAAAATAAAGTAGTTATAAGTTCTGTCTCTATGGTTTGTTTCCTCTTGAAGCAGCCCTAAACGGAGACTGCCTAAAGACATTTTCATCGGAAAGGTGTGCCAAGCGTCCAAAAGTACTGGTTTTCTGAAATCTCGGCAAACATTTTTTCACCCAATCTTGATGAGACTTTGTGGTAATGATCAGTTCACTAAGCCCACTTGGCTGCCCAATTTTCACTCTTCTAGGTTGAAGCGTTCGTTTCCAGTAAGAGTTTGAATTTTTAGGTTTCACTCTGTTTTCTCCTATATAGATAGATGTGTTGGGAACTCTAAATGAAACACGGTTTGTGCTAGCTCTTGGAAAATTGACAAAATAAAGTAGTTCTAAGTTCTGTCTCTATGGTTTGTTTCCTCTTGAAGCAGCCCTAAGCGAGACTGCCTAAAGACATTTTCATTGGAAAGGTGTGCCAAGCGTCCAAAAGTACTGGTTTTCTGAAATCTCGGCAAACATTTTTTCACCCAATCTTGATGAGACTTTGTGGTAATGATCAGTTCACTAAGCCCACTTGGCTGCCCAATTTTCACTGTTCTAGGTTGAAGCGTTTGTTTCCAGTAAGAGTTTGAATTTTTAGGTTTCACTCTGTTTTCTCCTATATAGATAGATGGGTTGGGAACTCTAAATGAAACACGGTTTGTGCTAACTCTTTGAAAATTGACAAAATAAAGTAGTTCTAAGTTCTGTCTCTATGGTTTTGTTTCCTCTTGAAGCAGCCCTAAACGGAGACTGCCTAAAGACATTTTCATTGGAAAGGTGTGCCAAGCGTCCAAAAGTACTGGTTTTCTGAAATCTCGGCAAACATTTTTTCACCCAATCTTGATGAGACTTTGTGGTAATGATCAGTTCACTAAGCCCACTTGGCTGCCCAATTTTCACTCTTCTAGGTTGAAGCGTTCGTTTCCAGTAAGAGTTTGAATTTTTAGGTTTCACTCTGTTTTCTCCTCTATAGATAGATGTGTTGGGAACTCTAAATGAAACACGGTTTGTGCTAGCTCTTGGAAAATTGACAAAATAAAGTAGTTCTAAGTTCTGTCTCTATGGTTTGTTTCCTCTTGAAGCAGCCCTAAGCGAGACTGCCTAAAGACATTTTCATTGGAAAGGTGTGCCAAGCGTCCAAAAGTACTGGTTTTCTGAAATCTCGGCAAACATTTTTTCACCCAATCTTGATGAGACTTTGTGGTAATGATCAGTTCACTAAGCCCACTTGTCTGCCCAATTTTCACTGTTCTAGGTTGAAGCGTTCGTTTCCAGTAAGAGTTTGAAGTTTTAGGTTTCACTCTGTTTTCTCCTATATAGATAGATGTGTTGGGAACTCTAAATGAAACACGGTTTGTGCTAGCTCTTGGAAAATTGACAAAATAAAGTAGTTCTAAGTTCTGTCTCTATGTTTGTTTCCTCTTGAAGCAGCCCTAAGCGGAGACTGCCTAAAGACATTTTCATTGGAAAGGTGTGGCAAGCGTCCAAAAGTACTGGTTTTCTGAAATCTCGGCAAACATTTTTTCACCCAATCTTGATGAGACTTTGTGGTAATGATCAGTTCACTAAGCGCACTTGGCTGCCCAATTTTCACTGTTCTAGGTTGAAGCGTTCGTTTCCAGTAAGAGTCTGAATTTTCAGGTTTCACTCTGTTTTCTCCTATATAGATAGATGTGTTGGGAACTCTAAATGAAACACGGTTTGTGTTAACTCTTTGAAAATTGACAAAATAAAGTAGTTCTAAGTTCTGTCTCTATGGTTTGTTTCCTCTTGAAGCAGCCCTAAACGGAGACTGCCTAAAGACATTTTCATTGGAAAGGTGTGCCAAGCGTCCAAAAGTACTGGTTTTCTGAAATCTCGGCAAACATTTTTTCACCCAATCTTGATGAGACTTTGTGGTAATGATCAGTTCACTAAGCCCACTTGGCTGCCCAATTTTCACTGTTCTAGGTTGAAGCGTTCGTTTCCAGTAAGAGTTTGAAGTTTTAGGTTTCACTCTGTTTTCTCCTATATAGATAGATGTGTTGGGAACTCTAAATGAAACACGGTTTGTGCTAGCTCTTGGAAAATTGACAAAATAAAGTAGTTCTAAGTTCTGTCTCTATGGTTTGTTTTCTCTTGAATCAGCCCTAAGCGAGACTGCCTAAAGACATTTTCATTGGAAAGGTGTGCCAAGCGTCCAAAAGTACTGGTTTTCTGAAATCTCGGCAAACATTTTTTCACCCAATCTTGATGAGACTTTGTGGTAATGATCAGTTCACTAAGCCCACTTGGCTGCCCAATTTTCACTGTTCTAGGTTGAAGCGTTCGTTTCCAGTAAGAGTCTGAATTTTTAGGTTTCACTCTGTTTTCTCCTATATAGATAGATGTGTTGGGAACTCTAAATGAAACACGGTTTGTGTTAACTCTTTGAAAATTGACAAAATAAAGTAGTTCTAAGTTCTGTCTCTATGGTTTGTTTCCTCTTGAAGCAGCCCTAAGCGAGAATGCCTAAAGACATTTTCATTGGAAAGGTGTGCCAAGCGTCCAAAAGTACTGGTTTTCTGAAATCTCGGCAAACATTTATTCACCCAATCTTGATGAGACTTTGTGGTAATGATCAGTTCACTAAGCCCACTTGGCTGCCCAATTTTCACTCTTCTAGGTTGAAGCGTTCGTTTCCAGTAAGAGTTTGAATTTTTAGGTTTCACTCTGTTTTCTCCTCTATAGATAGATGTGTTGGGAACTCTAAATGAAACACGGTTTGTGCTAGCTCTTGGAAAATTGACAAAATAATGTAGTTCTAAGTTCTGTCTCTATGGTTTGTTTCCTCTTGAAGCAGCCCTAAGCGAGACTGCCTAAAGACATTTTCATTGGAAAGGTGTGCCAAGCGTCCAAAAGTACTGGTTTTCTGAAATCTCGGCAAACATTTTTTCACCCAATCTTGATGAGACTTTGTGGTAATGATCAGTTCACTAAGCCCACTTGGCTGCCCAATTTTCACTGTTCTAGGTTGAAGCGTTTGTTTCCAGTAAGAGTTTGAATTTTTAGGTTTCACTCTGTTTTCTCCTATATAGATAGATGTGTTGGGAACTCTAAATGAAACACGGTTTGTGCTAGCTCTTGGAAAATTGACAAAATAAAGTAGTTCTAAGTTCTGTCTCTATGGTTTGTTTCCTCTTGAAGCAGCCCTAAGCGAGACTGCCTAAAGACATTTTCATCGGAAAGGTGTGCCAAGCGTCCAAAAGTACTGGTTTTCTGAAATCTCGGCAAACATTTTTTCACCCAATCTTGATGAGACTTTGTGGTAATGATCAGTTCACTAAGCCCACTTGGCTGCCCAATTTTCACTCTTCTAGGTTGAAGCGTTCGTTTCCAGTAAGAGTTTGAAGTTTTAGGTTTCACTCTGTTTTCTCCTATATAGATAGATGTGTTGGGAACTCTAAATGAAACACGGTTTGTGCTAGCTCTTGGAAAATTGACAAAATAAAGTAGTTCTAAGTTCTGTCTCTATGGTTTGTTTCCTCTTGAAGCAGCCCTAAACGGAGACTGCCTAAAGACATTTTCATCGGAAAGGTGTGCCAAGCGTCCAAAAGTACTGGTTTTCTGAAATCTCGGCAAACATTTTTTCACCCAATCTTGATGAGACTTTGTGGTAATGATAAGTTCACTAAGCCCACTTGGCTGCCCAATTTTCACTGTTCTAGGTTGAAGCGTTCGTTTCCAGTAAGAGTCTGAATTTTTAGGTTTCACTCTGTTTTCTCCTATATAGATAGATGTGTTGGGAACTCTAAATGAAACACGGTTTGTGTTAACTCTTTGAAAATTGACAAAATAAAGTAGTTCTAAGTTCTGTCTCTATGGTTTGTTTCCTCTTGAAGCAGCCCTAAACGGAGACTGCCTAAAGACATTTTCATTGGAAAGGTGTGCCAAGCGTCCAAAAGTACTGGTTTTCTGAAATCTCGGCAAACATTTTTTCACCCAATCTTGATGAGACTTTGTGGTAATGATCAGTTCACTAAGCCCACTTGGCTGCCCAATTTTCACTCTTCTAGGTTGAAGCGTTCGTTTCCAGTAAGAGTTTGAATTTTTAGGTTTCACTCTGTTTACTCCTATATAGATAGATGTGTTGGGATCTCTAAATGAAACACGGTTTGTGCTAGCTCTTTGAAAATTGACAAAATAAAGTAGTTATAAGTTCTGTCTCTATGGTTTGTTTCCTCTTGAAGCAGCCCTAACGGAGACTGCCTAAAGACATTTTCATCGGAAAGGTGTGCCAAGCGTCCAAAAGTACTGGTTTTCTGAAATCTCGGCAAACATTTTTTCACCCAATCTTGATGAGACTTTGTGGTAATGATCAGTTCACTAAGCCCACTTGGCTGCCCAATTTTCACTCTTCTAGGTTGAAGCGTTCGTTTCCAGTAAGAGTTTGAATTTTTAGGTTTCACTCTGTTTTCTCCTATATAGATAGATGTGTTGGGAACTCTAAATGAAACACGGTTTGTGCTAGCTCTTGGAAAATTGACAAAATAAAGTAGTTCTAAGTTCTGTCTCTATGGTTTGTTTCCTCTTGAAGCAGCCCTAAGCGAGACTGCCTAAAGACATTTTCATTGGAAAGGTGTGGCCAAGCGTCCAAAAGTACTGGTTTTCTGAAATCTCGGCAAACATTTTTTCACCCAATCTTGATGAGACTTTGTGGTAATGATCAGTTCACTAAGCCCACTTGGCTGCCCAATTTTCACTGTTCTAGGTTGAAGCGTTTGTTTCCAGTAAGAGTTTGAATTTTTAGGTTTCACTCTGTTTTCTCCTATATAGATAGATGGGTTGGGAACTCTAAATGAAACACGGTTTGTGCTAACTCTTTGAAAATTGACAAAATAAAGGAGTTCTAAGTTCTGTCTCTATGGTTTGTTTCCTCTTGAAGCAGCCCTAAACGGAGACTGCCTAAAGACATTTTCATTGGAAAGGTGTGCCAAGCGTCCAAAAGTACTGGTTTTCTGAAATCTCGGCAAACATTTTTTCACCCAATCTTGATGAGACTTTGTGGTAATGATCAGTTCACTAAGCCCACTTGGCTGCCCAATTTTCACTCTTCTAGGTTGAAGCGTTCGTTTCCAGTAAGAGTTTGAATTTTTAGGTTTCACTCTGTTTTCTCCTATATAGATAGATGTGTTGGGAACTCTAAATGAAACACGGTTTGTGCTAGCTCTTGGAAAATTGACAAAATAAAGTAGTTCTAAGTTCTGTCTCTATGGTTTGTTTCCTCTTGAAGCAGCCCTAAGCGAGACTGCCTAAAGACATTTTCATTGGAAAGGTGTGCCAAGCGTCCAAAAGTACTGGTTTTCTGAAATCTCGGCAAACATTTTTTCACCCAATCTTGATGAGACTTTGTGGTAATGATCAGTTCACTAAGCCCACTTGTCTGCCCAATTTTCACTGTTCTAGGTTGAAGCGTTCGTTTCCAGTAAGAGTTTGAAGTTTTAGGTTTCACTCTGTTTTCTCCTATATAGATAGATGTGTTGGGAACTCTAAATGAAACACGGTTTGTGCTAGCTCTTGGAAAATTGACAAAATAAAGTAGTTCTAAGTTCTGTCTCTATGGTTTGTTTCCTCTTGAAGCAGCCCTAAGCGGAGACTGCCTAAAGACATTTTCATTGGAAAGGTGTGGCAAGCGTCCAAAAGTACTGGTTTTCTGAAATCTCGGCAAACATTTTTTCACCCAATCTTGATGAGACTTTGTGGTAATGATCAGTTCACTAAGCGCACTTGGCTGCCCAATTTTCACTGTTCTAGGTTGAAGCGTTCGTTTCCAGTAAGAGTCTGAATTTTCAGGTTTCACTCTGTTTTCTCCTATATAGATAGATGTGTTGGGAACTCTAAATGAAACACGGTTTGTGTTAACTCTTTGAAAATTGACAAAATAAAGTAGTTCTAAGTTCTGTCTCTATGGTTTGTTTCCTCTTGAAGCAGCCCTAAACGGAGACTGCCTAAAGACATTTTCATTGGAAAGGTGTGCCAAGCGTCCAAAAGTACTGGTTTTCTGAAATCTCGGCAAACATTTTTTCACCCAATCTTGATGAGACTTTGTGGTAATGATCAGTTCACTAAGCCCACTTGGCTGCCCAATTTTCACTGTTCTAGGTTGAAGCGTTCGTTTCCAGTAAGAGTTTGAAGTTTTTAGGTTTCACTCTGTTTTCTCCTATATAGATAGATGTGTTGGGAACTCTAAATGAAACACGGTTTGTGCTAGCTCTTGGAAAATTGACAAAATAAAGTAGTTCTAAGTTCTGTCTCTATGGTTTGTTTTCTCTTGAATCAGCCCTAAGCGAGACTGCCTAAAGACATTTTCATTGGAAAGGTGTGCCAAGCGTCCAAAAGTACTGGTTTTCTGAAATCTCGGCAAACATTTTTTCACCCAATCTTGATGAGACTTTGTGGTAATGATCAGTTCACTAAGCCCACTTGGCTGCCCAATTTTCACTGTTCTAGGTTGAAGCGTTCGTTTCCAGTAAGAGTCTGAATTTTTAGGTTTCACTCTGTTTTCTCCTATATAGATAGATGTGTTGGGAACTCTAAATGAAACACGGTTTGTGTTAACTCTTTGAAAATTGACAAAATAAAGTAGTTCTAAGTTCTGTCTCTATGGTTTGTTTCCTCTTGAAGCAGCCCTAAGCGAGAATGCCTAAAGACATTTTCATTGGAAAGGTGTGCCAAGCGTCCAAAAGTACTGGTTTTCTGAAATCTCGGCAAACATTTATTCACCCAATCTTGATGAGACTTTGTGGTAATGATCAGTTCACTAAGCCCACTTGGCTGCCCAATTTTCACTCTTCTAGGTTGAAGCGTTCGTTTCCAGTAAGAGTTTGAATTTTTAGGTTTCACTCTGTTTTCTCCTCTATAGATAGATGTGTTGGGAACTCTAAATGAAACACGGTTTGTGCTAGCTCTTGGAAAATTGACAAAATAATGTAGTTCTAAGTTCTGTCTCTATGGTTTGTTTCCTCTTGAAGCAGCCCTAAGCGAGACTGCCTAAAGACATTTTCATTGGAAAGGTGTGCCAAGCGTCCAAAAGTACTGGTTTTCTGAAATCTCGGCAAACATTTTTTCACCCAATCTTGATGAGACTTTGTGGTAATGATCAGTTCACTAAGCCCACTTGGCTGCCCAATTTTCACTGTTCTAGGTTGAAGCGTTTGTTTCCAGTAAGAGTTTGAATTTTTAGGTTTCACTCTGTTTTCTCCTATATAGATAGATGTGTTGGGAACTCTAAATGAAACACGGTTTGTGCTAGCTCTTGGAAAATTGACAAAATAAAGTAGTTCTAAGTTCTGTCTCTATGGTTTGTTTCCTCTTGAAGCAGCCCTAAGCGAGACTGCCTAAAGACATTTTCATCGGAAAGGTGTGCCAAGCGTCCAAAAGTACTGGTTTTCTGAAATCTCGGCAAACATTTTTTCACCCAATCTTGATGAGACTTTGTGGTAATGATCAGTTCACTAAGCCCACTTGGCTGCCCAATTTTCACTCTTCTAGGTTGAAGCGTTCGTTTCCAGTAAGAGTTTGAAGTTTTAGGTTTCACTCTGTTTTCTCCTATATAGATAGATGTGTTGGGAACTCTAAATGAAACACGGTTTGTGCTAGCTCTTGGAAAATTGACAAAATAAAGTAGTTCTAAGTTCTGTCTCTATGGTTTGTTTCCTCTTGAAGCAGCCCTAAACGGAGACTGCCTAAAGACATTTTCATCGGAAAGGTGTGCCAAGCGTCCAAAAGTACTGGTTTTCTGAAATCTCGGCAAACATTTTTTCACCCAATCTTGATGAGACTTTGTGGTAATGATCAGTTCAGTAAGCCCACTTGGCTGCCCAATTTTCACTGTTCTAGGTTGAAGCGTTCGTTTCCAGTAAGAGTCTGAATTTTCAGGTTTCACTCTGTTTTCTCCTATATAGATAGATGTGTTGGGAACTCTAAATGAAACACGGTTTGTGTTAACTCTTTGAATATTGACAAAATAAAGTAGTTCTAAGTTCTGTCTCTATGGTTTGTTTCCTCTTGAAGCAGCCCTAAACGGAGACTGCCTAAAGACATTTTCATTGGAAAGGTGTGCCAAGCGTCCAAAAGTACTGGTTTTCTGAAATCTCGGCAAACATTTTTTCACCCAATCTTGATGAGACTTTGTGGTAATGATCAGTTCACTAAGCCCACTTGGCTGCCCAATTTTCACTGTTCTAGGTTGAAGCGTTCGTTTCCAGTAAGAGTTTGAAGTTTTAGGTTTCACTCTGTTTTCTCCTATATAGATAGATGTGTTGGGAACTCTAAATGAAACACGGTTTGTGCTAGCTCTTGGAAAATTGACAAAATAAAGTAGTTCTAAGTTCTGTCTCTATGGTTTGTTTCCTCTTGAAGCAGCCCTAAGCGGAGACTGCCTAAAGACATTTTCATTGGAAAGGTGTGGCAAGCGTCCAAAAGTACTGGTTTTCTGAAATCTCGGCAAACATTTTTTCACCCAATCTTGATGAGACTTTGTGGTAATGATCAGTTCACTAAGCGCACTTGGCTGCCCAATTTTCACTGTTCTAGGTTGAAGCGTTCGTTTCCAGTAAGAGTCTGAATTTTCAGGTTTCACTCTGTTTTCTCCTATATAGATAGATGTTTTGGGAACTCTAAATGATACACGGTTTGTGTTAACTCTTTGAAAATTGACAAAATAAAGTAGTTCTAAGTTCTGTCTCTATGGTTTGTTTCCTCTTGAAGCAGCCCTAAACGGAGACTGCCTAAAGACATTTTCATTGGAAAGGTGTGCCAAGCGTCCAAAAGTACTGGTTTTCTGAAATCTCGGCAAACATTTTTTCACCCAATCTTGATGAGACTTTGTGGTAATGATAAGTTCACTAAGCCCACTTGGCTGCCCAATTTTCACTGTTCTAGGTTGAAGCGTTTGTTTCCAGTAAGAGTTTGAATTTTTAGGTTTCACTCTGTTTTCTCCTATATAGATAGATGTGTTGGGAACTCTAAATGAAACACGGTTTGTGTTAACTCTTTGAAAATTGACAAAATAAAGTAGTTCTAAGTTCTGTCTCTATGGTTTGTTTCCTCTTGAAGCAGCCCTAAACGGAGACTGCCTAAAGACATTTTCATTGGAAAGGTGTGCCAAGCGTCCAAAAGTACTGGTTTTCTGAAATCTCGGCAAACATTTTTTCACCCAATCTTGATGAGACTTTGTGGTAATGATCAGTTCACTAAGCCCACTTGGCTGCCCAATTTTCACTCTTCTAGGTTGAAGCGTTCGTTTCCAGTAAGAGTTTGAATTTTTAGGTTTCACTCTGTTTACTCCTATATAGATAGATGTGTTGGGATCTCTAAATGAAACACGGTTTGTGCTAGCTCTTTGAAAATTGACAAAATAAAGTAGTTATAAGTTCTGTCTCTATGGTTTGTTTCCTCTTGAAGCAGCCCTAAACGGAGACTGCCTAAAGACATTTTCATCGGAAAGGTGTGCCAAGCGTCCAAAAGTACTGGTTTTCTGAAATCTCGGCAAACATTTTTTCACCCAATCTTGATGAGACTTTGTGGTAATGATCAGTTCACTAAGCCCACTTGGCTGCCCAATTTTCACTGTTCTAGGTTGAAGCGTTTGTTTCCAGTAAGAGTTTGAATTTTTAGGTTTCACTCTGTTTTCTCCTATATAGATAGATGTGTTGGGAACTCTAAATGAAACACGGTTTGTGCTAACTCTTTGAAAATTGACAAAATAAAGTAGTTCTAAGTTCTGTCTCTATGGTTTGTTTCCTCTTGAAGCAGCCCTAAGCGGAGACTGCCTAAAGACATTTTCATTGGAAAGGTGTGCCAAGCGTCCAAAAGTACTGGTTTTCTGAAATCTCGGCAAACATTTTTTCACCCAATCTTGATGAGACTTTGTGGTAATGATCAGTTCACTAAGCCCACTTGGCTGCCCAATTTTCACTCTTCTAGGTTGAAGCGTTCGTTTCCAGTAAGAGTTTGAATTTTTAGGTTTCACTCTGTTTTCTCCTATATAGATAGATGTGTTGGGAACTCTAAATGAAACACGGTTTGTGCTAGCTCTTGGAAAATTGACAAAATAAAGTAGTTCTAAGTTCTGTCTCTATGGTTTGTTTCCTCTTGAAGCAGCCCTAAGCGAGACTGCCTAAAGACATTTTCATTGGAAAGGTGTGCCAAGCGTCCAAAAGTACTGGTTTTCTGAAATCTCGGCAAACATTTTTTCACCCAATCTTGATGAGACTTTGTGGTAATGATCAGTTCACTAAGCCCACTTGGCTGCCCAATTTCACTCTTCTAGGTTGAAGCGTTCGTTTCCAGTAAGAGTTTGAATTTTTAGGTTTCACTCTGTTTTCTCCTCTATAGATAGATGTGTTGGGAACTCTAAATGAAACACGGTTTGTGCTAGCTCTTGGAAAATTGACAAAATAAAGTAGTTCTAAGTTCTGTCTCTATGGTTTGTTTCCTCTTGAAGCAGCCCTAAGCGAGACTGCCTAAAGACATTTTCATTGGAAAGGTGTGCCAAGCGTCCAAAAGTACTGGTTTTCTGAAATCTCGGCAAACATTTTTTCACCCAATCTTGATGAGACTTTGTGGTAATGATCAGTTCACTAAGCCCACTTGGCTGCCCAATTTTCACTGTTCTAGGTTGAAGCGTTCGTTTCCAGTAAGAGTTTGAAGTTTTAGGTTTCACTCTGTTTTCTCCTATATAGATAGATGTGTTGGGAACTCTAAATGAAACACGGTTTGTGCTAGCTCTTGGAAAATTGACAAAATAAAGTAGTTCTAAGTTCTGTCTCTATGGTTTGTTTCCTCTTGAAGCAGCCCTAAGCGGAGACTGCCTAAAGACATTTTCATTGGAAAGGTGTGGCAAGCGTCCAAAAGTACTGGTTTTCTGAAATCTCGGCAAACATTTTTTCACCCAATCTTGATGAGACTTTGTGGTAATGATCAGTTCACTAAGCGCACTTGGCTGCCCAATTTTCACTGTTCTAGGTTGAAGCGTTCGTTTCCAGTAAGAGTCTGAATTTTCAGGTTTCACTCTGTTTTCTCCTATATAGATAGATGTGTTGGGAACTCTAAATGAAACACGGTTTGTGTTAACTCTTTGAAAATTGACAAAATAAAGTAGTTCTAAGTTCTGTCTCTATGGTTTGTTTCCTCTTGAAGCAGCCCTAAATGGAGACTGCCTAAAGACATTTTCATTGGAAAGGTGTGCCAAGCGTCCAAAAGTACTGGTTTTCTGAAATCTCGGCAAACATTTTTTCACCCAATCTTGATGAGACTTTGTGGTAATGATCAGTTCACTAAGCCCACTTGGCTGCCCAATTTTCACTGTTCTAGGTTGAAGCGTTCGTTTCCAGTAAGAGTTTGAAGTTTTAGGTTTCACTCTGTTTTCTCCTATATAGATAGATGTGTTGGGAACTCTAAATGAAACACGGTTTGTGCTAGCTCTTGGAAAATTGACAAAATAAAGTAGTTCTAAGTTCTGTCTCTATGGTTTGTTTCCTCTTGAAGCAGCCCTAAGCGGAGACTGCCTAAAGACATTTTCATTGGAAAGGTGTGGCAAGCGTCCAAAAGTACTGGTTTTCTGAAATCTCGGCAAACATTTTTTCACCCAATCTTGATGAGACTTTGTGGTAATGATCAGTTCACTAAGCGCACTTGGCTGCCCAATTTTCACTGTTCTAGGTTGAAGCGTTCGTTTCCAGTAAGAGTCTGAATTTTCAGGTTTCACTCTGTTTTCTCCTATATAGATAGATGTGTTGGGAACTCTAAATGATACACGGTTTGTGTTAACTCTTTGAAAATTGACAAAATAAAGTAGTTCTAAGTTCTGTCTCTATGGTTTGTTTCCTCTTGAAGCAGCCCTAAACGGAGACTGCCTAAAGACATTTTCATTGGAAAGGTGTGCCAAGCGTCCAAAAGTACTGGTTTTCTGAAATCTCGGCAAACATTTTTTCACCCAATCTTGATGAGACTTTGTGGTAATGATAAGTTCACTAAGCCCACTTGGCTGCCCAATTTTCACTGTTCTAGGTTGAAGCGTTCGTTTCCAGTAAGAGTCTGAATTTTTAGGTTTCACTCTGTTTTCTCCTATATAGATAGATGTGTTGGGAACTCTAAATGAAACACGGTTTGTGTTAACTCTTTGAAAATTGACAAAATAAAGTAGTTTCTAAGTTCTGTCTCTATGGTTTGTTTCCTCTTGAAGCAGCCCTAAACGGAGACTGCCTAAAGACATTTTCATTGGAAAGGTGTGCCAAGCGTCCAAAAGTACTGGTTTTCTGAAATCTCGGCAAACATTTTTTCACCCAATCTTGATGAGACTTTGTGGTAATGATCAGTTCACTAAGCCCACTTGGCTGCCCAATTTTCACTCTTCTAGGTTGAAGCGTTCGTTTCCAGTAAGAGTTTGAATTTTTAGGTTTCACTCTGTTTACTCCTATATAGATAGATGTGTTGGGATCTCTAAATGAAACACGGTTTGTGCTAGCTCTTTGAAAATTGACAAAATAAAGTAGTTATAAGTTCTGTCTCTATGGTTTGTTTCCTCTTGAAGCAGCCCTAAACGGAGACTGCCTAAAGACATTTTCATCGGAAAGGTGTGCCAAGCGTCCAAAAGTACTGGTTTTCTGAAATCTCGGCAAACATTTTTTCACCCAATCTTGATGAGACTTTGTGGTAATGATCAGTTCACTAAGCCCACTTGGCTGCCCAATTTTCACTCTTCTAGGTTGAAGCGTTCGTTTCCAGTAAGAGTTTGAATTTTTAGGTTTCACTCTGTTTTCTCCTATATAGATAGATGTGTTGGGAACTCTAAATGAAACACGGTTTGTGCTAGCTCTTGGAAAATTGACAAAATAAAGTAGTTCTAAGTTCTGTCTCTATGGTTTGTTTCCTCTTGAAGCAGCCCTAAGCGAGACTGCCTAAAGACATTTTCATTGGAAAGGTGTGCAAGCGTCCAAAAGTACTGGTTTTCTGAAATCTCGGCAAACATTTTTTCACCCAATCTTGATGAGACTTTGTGGTAATGATCAGTTCACTAAGCCCACATGGCTGCCCAATTTTCACTGTTCTAGGTTGAAGCGTTTGTTTCCAGTAAGAGTTTGAATTTTTAGGTTTCACTCTGTTTTCTCCTATATAGATAGATGTGTTGGGAACTCTAAATGAAACACGGTTTGTGCTAACTCTTTGAAAATTGACAAAATAAAGTAGTTCTAAGTTCTGTCTCTATGGTTTGTTTCCTCTTGAAGCATCCCTAAACGGAGACTGCCTAAAGACATTTTCATTGGAAAGGTGTGCCAAGCGTCCAAAAGTACTGGTTTTCTGAAATCTCGGCAAACATTTTTTCACCCAATCTGATGAGACTTTGTGGTAATGATCAGTTCACTAAGCCCACTTGGCTGCCCAATTTTCACTCTTCTAGGTTGAAGCGTTCGTTTCCAGTAAGAGTTTGAATTTTTAGGTTTCACTCTGTTTTCTCCTCTATAGATAGATGTGTTGGGAACTCTAAATGAAACACGGTTTGTGCTAGCTCTTGGAAAATTGACAAAATAAAGTAGTTCTAAGTTCTGTCTCTATGGTTTGTTTCCTCTTGAAGCAGCCCTAAGCGAGACTGCCTAAAGACATTTTCATTGGAAAGGTGTGCCAAGCGTCCAAAAGTACTGGTTTTCTGAAATCTCGGCAAACATTTTTTTCACCCAATCTTGATGAGACTTTGTGGTAATGATCAGTTCACTAAGCCCACTTGGCTGCCCAATTTTCACTCTTCTAGGTTGAAGCGTTCGTTTCCAGTAAGAGTTTGAAGTTTTAGGTTTCACTCTGTTTTCTCCTATATAGATAGATGTGTTGGGAACTCTAAATGAAACACGGTTGTGCTAGCTCTTGGAAAATTGACAAAATAAAGTAGTTCTAAGTTCTGTCTCTATGGTTTGTTTCCTCTTGAAGCAGCCCTAAGCGGAGACTGCCTAAAGACATTTTCATTGGAAAGGTGTGGCAAGCGTCCAAAAGTACTGGTTTTCTGAAATCTCGGCAAACATTTTTTCACCCAATCTTGATGAGACTTTGTGGTAATGATCAGTTCACTAAGCGCACTTGGCTGCCCAATTTTCACTGTTCTAGGTTGAAGCGTTCGTTTCCAGTAAGAGTCTGAATTTTCAGGTTTCACTCTGTTTTCTCCTATATAGATAGATGTGTTGGGAACTCTAAATGAAACACGGTTTGTGTTAACTCTTTGAAAATTGACAAAATAAAGTAGTTCTAAGTTCTGTCTCTATGGTTTGTTTCCTCTTGAAGCAGCCCTAAACGGAGACTGCCTAAAGACATTTTCATTGGAAAGGTGTGCCAAGCGTCCAAAAGTACTGGTTTTCTGAAATCTCGGCAAACATTTTTTCACCCAATCTTGATGAGACTTTGTGGTAATGATCAGTTCACTAAGCCCACTTGGCTGCCCAATTTTCACTGTTCTAGGTTGAAGCGTTCGTTTCCAGTAAGAGTTTGAAGTTTTAGGTTTCACTCTGTTTTCTCCTATATAGATAGATGTGTTGGGAACTCTAAAATGAAACACGGTTTGTGCTAGCTCTTGGAAAATTGACAAAATAAAGTAGTTCTAAGTTCTGTCTCTATGGTTTGTTTCCTCTTGAATCAGCCCTAAGCGAGACTGCCTAAAGACATTTTCATTGGAAAGGTGTGCCAAGCGTCCAAAAGTACTGGTTTTCTGAAATCTCGGCAAACATTTTTTCACCCAATCTTGATGAGACTTTGTGGTAATGATCAGTTCACTAAGCCCACTTGGCTGCCCAATTTTCACTGTTCTAGGTTGAAGCGTTCGTTTCCAGTAAGAGTCTGAATTTTAGGTTTCACTCTGTTTTCTCCTATATAGATAGATGTGTTGGGAACTCTAAATGAAACACGGTTTGTGTTAACTCTTTGAAAATGACAAAATAAAGTAGTTCTAAGTTCTGTCTCTATGGTTTGTTTCCTCTTGAAGCAGCCCTAAGCGAGAATGCCTAAAGACATTTTCATTGGAAAGGTGTGCCAAGCGTCCAAAAGTACTGGTTTTCTGAAATCTCGGCAAACATTTATTCACCCAATCTTGATGAGACTTTGTGGTAATGATCAGTTCACTAAGCCCACTTGGCTGCCCAATTTTCACTCTTCTAGGTTGAAGCGTTCGTTTCCAGTAAGAGTCTGAATTTTTAGGTTTCACTCTGTTTTCTCCTCTATAGATAGATGTGTTGGGAACTCTAAATGAAACACGGTTTGTGCTAGCTCTTGGAAAATTGACAAAATAATGTAGTTCTAAGTTCTGTCTCTATGGTTTGTTTCCTCTTGAAGCAGCCCTAAGCGAGACTGCCTAAAGACATTTTCATTGGAAAGGTGTGCCAAGCGTCCAAAAGTACTGGTTTTCTGAAATCTCGGCAAACATTTTTTCACCCAATCTTGATGAGACTTTGTGGTAATGATCAGTTCACTAAGCCCACTTGGCTGCCCAATTTTC